>NW_008620851.1:0-40737 GCF_000691845.1 Merops nubicus | reverse complement strand
TGAATCTGTTCAGTGAATTTCTTATACAGAGAATTATGTGAGCGTGACTTAGTCATTTGACCAAGGACAACATACCTGAAATCAGCATGCTAAAATTCCAGGAGAAAAGTTTCTTTAGCTTATTACTCCATTTCATTTTGCCTAAGAGTCTGAACTCAGGAGGCATGAAGAACATCTCATTACAGACTGTTCCGCAATGCAGAATATAAGACACATTGGGAAAACGGGGAAAGATGGATTCAGGCTTCTTTCCCTTGATCCCATAGCTGTGAAAAGCAAAGGTAAATTTGCTATGGCAACTATTCCTTTAAAAAGATGACTGCCTTTTTTTTAGGTGCCCATCCTCAGTTTGCTATTCTGAATTCCATATGGATGCAGTGTTTTCTGTGAAACCTGTTGAGATGGAATTTTGCACTCCTGTAGCTGCCCAAACAAAGTCTACCCTATATGTAGGAACACAGTTTCTGATGCATGCTTCTGAGGAACTCTTATAATTATGACTTAATTTGATGTCATTCCAAAGGGTCCCTAGGAGAACTGTAGATATAGTATTATCTGTACCTTCCTCGTTTTGCTGGATGATTGATTGTACTGCTAATGGCAGATCTTTCACCTTGTCTGGATCAAGTCAGTTCATTCTGCTGGCAAGACACAGGGGCAAGACAAGGGACAGGCTTGTCAGATCTAATAGTTTAGGCTTTGTACTTAACCTTCTTAGAGTCACTATTTGCATGAGTCTTTGACTTGGATGTCACCTTCTCTTGTCTGCTCTTAACCTACATTTTTTCAGTTTTCTGGAATCCTTTTGTGTCTTTACATGTCCTGTCATCAGTGATTATTTTCCATGTCTTACTTCTGACCATTTTCTTCCACTTATGACGTCCTTCCTTCAGCTGTCAAGGTCTTGTCTTTAAAACATGAGCATACAAAATAGCCATAAATATGTGGTTTCAAAGAATAACTACCTCCTTTTGATTTCATTAGCCTTTGTACCTCTTTGCAGATCAGTAACACTAGTCCCTCTCCTTTCCCTTCTCCTTGCCCCAGTCCTGTTAAATCATGGTGGTGCTTGGTTGTTTTACTTGGTGACCTGCTGGCAGACCTGAGTTCTGCTGTTCATTTTCCCCTCCTGAAATCTGTTTCTTAGGCTTTCTGGGTTCTACACCTGCTTTTCCAAGTGCTCCTTTACACAGCATAGGCACTCCCCTACTCCAGTATGTTAGCTGGAGTGCCTTCGCAAAGAGTGTCTTCAACCTCTTCCACGTTTATGTTCTTACTTGCCCTGTTGTGGTGGGTTGACTTTGGCTGGACACGATCAGGTGCACACCAAGCTGCTCTGTCACTCCTCTCTCCTCATCTGGACAGGACAGACAATATAATGAAAGGCTTGTGGGTTGAGATAAGGACAGGGAGATCACTCAGCAAATACGACAAGAGGCAAAACAGACTCAATCTGGGGAAATGAATTTATTACCAAACAAATCAGAATAGAGTATCATAGAATCATAGAATGGTTTGTGTTGGAAGGAACCTTAAAGAGCATCTAGTTCCAAACCTCCTGCCATGGGCAGGAGCACCTCCCACTTAAGCCTCATCCAACCTGGTCTTGACCACACCCAGTGATGGACCATCCACAACTTCCCTGGGCAACCTGTTCCACTCTCATAGTGAAGTTCTTCCTAATTTCTAATCTAAATCTACCCTCTTCCAGTTTAAACCCATTTCCCCTTGTCCTATCACTACAAGCCCTCCTAAAAAGTTCCTCACCAACTTTCTTGTAGGCCCCTTTCAGATATTGGAAGGTTGCAATAAGGTCTTCCTGGAGCCTTGTCTTCTCCAGGCTGAACAACCCCAACTCTTTCAGCTTGTCCTCGTAGGAGAAATGTTCCAGCCTTCTGATCATCTTTGTGGCTCTCCTCTGGACCCTCGCCAACAGGACCATGTCCTTCTTGGGTTGAGGACTCGAGAGCTAGACACAGTACTGCAGGTAGAGTCTTATGAGAGTGGAGTAGAGGGGCAGAATCATGTCCTTTGTCCTGCTGGCCATGCTTCTTCTAATGCAGCTCAAGGTACAGTTGGCTTTCTGGGCTGCCCTTGCACATTGTTGGCTCATGTTGAGCTTTTCGTCATCGAGCATCCCCAAGTCTTTCTCCTCAGGAGTAATGAGAAATTAAAACAAATCTTAAAACACCTTGTCCCCACCCTCTTCCTGGGCTCAGCTTTACTCCAGATTTTCTCTACCTCTTCCTCACCAGCAGCACAAGGGGATAGGGAATGGGGGTTGCAGTCAGTTCATTGCATGTTGTCTCTGCTGCTGCTTCTTCATCCTCACACTTTCCCTGCTCCAGTGCAGTGTCCCTCCCACAGGTGAGAGTTCTCCAGAGACTTTTCCAACATCAGACTTTCCCCTGGGCTGCAGTTCTTCATGAACTGATCCAGCATGGGTCCCACAGAGGGTCACAAGTCCTGCCAGCGAACCTACTCCAGTATGGGCTCCTCTGTCAGGAGGTCCACAGGACTTGATGGGTGCTTGTTCCAGCACAGGCTGCCCATGGGGTCACTTCAGACACGTCCATCTGCTCTGGGATGGACTCCTCCACAGGCTGCATGTGGACATCTGCTCTATGGCTAACCTCCATGGGCTGCAGTGGAAGCTCTGCTTATGCACCTGAATCACCTTCTTCTCCTCCTCCTCCTCCTTCACTGACCTTGGTGTCTACAGAGTTGTTTTCACTCACACATTCTCTTCTCTCTCTTCTGGCTGCTGTCCCACAGCTCTTTTTCCCCCTTTTCTTAAACATGTGATGGTAACCCCTTGGGGATAGCAACTCGCCAGTGGCTGATCCGTCTTGGATCCAGCAGGTGTTGGCTCTATTGGACATGAGGCAAGCTTCTAGCAGCTTCTTAGAGAAGCCACCCCTGCAGACGCCCACTGCCAAAATGTTGCAGTGCAAACTAAATACACTTACTTCTATGATTTTTTTTTTTTTTTTCAAACAATTCCAAGTTCTTTCTACCCACCCTGTCTTATGTCTGACTGGTGGTTACATCTCACCCTCAATGTCTTCTCAGAACTTCAAAATCTTAGTACTTCCTTTCCTGGCATTTCTCTCTACTGGTACTTTTCTCTCATTTTCTGTTTTTTTTTTTTTTTTTTTTGGCTCTGTAGTATTAATAGTTTCATGTTTTAGGCTGCTAGGTCTGTAAATTGAGTGATGTCTTTCTGCAAACATCTTTCATATTTAACCCATCATTAAAAATAATTCTTTTTAATTATTAATTCTCAAATACACATATTTCATTTAATGACCAAAACTAATGCCTTCTTTTCATTTTGCAAGATTGAGGGCAAAACATGACTGCACAAACAAAAGGAGAGGTTAAAGAGAGATTAATGGGTAATAAATTAATTTGAATGTCTATTTCTGTTTCCTCTTTAAGGTATTTAATATACATATAATTTTACCATCAAGTCTGAAAAATTTGGCTAAGTTAGTTTTTCAAAAAGTGGCTAAGTATGCTATTGAACACTTTAATGTGTCTTCAGATGTATTATAACTCATCTAAGTAGTTACCTGTTGAAGTTTACATAGTTTAGTAAAAATCAATTACTACTTTATAGTTTTGGACTCTATTATTTGAAGTCTGACATGGTGTACAGTACAAATTTCAAACACTGTCAGATGGGACAGATAATTCATTTTGGGTAAAAAAAAAAAAAAGCTGCTATTGTGGTCTACTGCAATGTATATAGTTTCCTTAAAATGTACTACTATGATTCTATTCTATGAAATGCAAATATGTACATTTCAGGATATAGGCTCTGGAGATGAACAGTTGTAACTTCAGTTTCTGAAATGTTTGTAGCAAATCAGGTTTAAAAACTGTTTAGTGTGGGACATGTATTTAGAATCTTGAAAAATAGCTTGATATAATGTTAAATCTGATTGTATAAAGCAAATAAAAAATAGGCAAAAAAGTTTAGGTTGTATTCAGAATATTTTTCCTTAATAGCTGCAATTTATATTTGCTCATTTTCTGTGTGAGGGATGAATTTTCTAATGGGACAATAAGGAACAGAATTTTATATGTATGTCAGCATCAGAGTACAGTGTGTTGCTGTGTGTTATGCTACTCCATATTGGGAAAGCTTAAGGAGTTAAGTAGTATAGTACGTGGTATATACTTGCAAACTCTTCTCCTGGAAGTGCACCTTTTGTGATGATTTTTGTTTAGTAACTAGCTGCAGTGTTCTGGACACTGTAATGTGCTTTTGTGCTGGTTTGCCCTAGCCAGAGAGATGAAGTTAAGCACTTCCTACAAAGCTGAGCAAGACTGTCTCCTACCATCGTCCAGAATTGTTTTTTTAGCTCCATTGTAACAAATTACACAATTATGAAAAGAACTGAAATAGGAATCGAAGGAGGACTAAGTACTATGTAGGCCCTCAGGGAAAATCTGTTAAAGCCCCTTTCTTATTCCCTATTTAAAAATAGAGAAGCCTTTTCAGCTACTTGTGGCAAAGTTCAAACATACTATTTCTGTGGAGGAGTTTATTTAGTGATTCAAATGCCTGTGATTTCAGGGAAGAACATGAATCTTTGACCCTGTGACAGGAGGGTACTGTGATCTAACATGTCACAGTTTTCAGTTTTGTACCAAATAATGCTAAGGAACTTGTGCAAATGTGCCTACGCATGAATACTCAACTGGGATAAAATTAAACAAAAACGTCTTGTGTGGGTCATTGTGTTTCTTTAAATGGGCTTTCACAGCATTCAGTACAGTCTTGTTGAAACACCTGTTTGGGTTGGTGAAATATGAATAAACCCCATGTGGACTTTTGAACGGAGAATCTTTGGGAGGTTCTGTGACTCACTGTTGGCATGGACCTCAACTGGGATGGTACATGTTACATTAGAGCACTTCATGTTATTCAGAAATGCGGGAGGAAATATCTTGAAGCTTGACTAATTAGAAATAGCGTTGGTAGCAGATGGACAAGAGCAAATGCTGTAGAAAAGTTGATTGTGTCAGTCTATTTTTTGAATGCATGTAGTGCAAGCTGAACAAGGTCTTCCACTTCTGGCAAAAGGTTTTGCAGTTGAGCTGCATAGCTGAGCACAAACCCAGTATTTGGTGTGTGTTCATGACTGTCAGGCAAGCTTTGGAGAATTTCAGTCTGTATGCCTAAAGCAAGAGGATGTAACTGTCCTTCATGAGCAGCTGATCTTGAAACAAACTGTCTTGGCAGTGCTCCCAAGACTCTGATTCAGTCAGTCTCCACCTAATGAACTGAAGTCCACCTTTGTGATAATTAAGAGGAAACAAGCTGCCTGGATTTTATCCGGTTTGGGATTTTTAGGTTGGTGTCATGAGCACTTAGTAATTTGTGTTAGGTAATGCACCACTCAAAAGTCATTATCCCATAAATCTGGTAGATCGGAGGGGGATTTCTTTAATTTTTAATTTGTTGCATGTGAGGAAATGTCAAGAATATTCATGTTTCTGTGACTGCCATACTTTTTTTTTGAGCATACACACTTTTATTGCCACTTGGATAGCATTTGTAATTTAAGTGCTCTATGTCTAAAATAGTAATAACATGGAATTGCAATGTATCGGGCATTCCGTGTATTAATTTGTCTAATTATGTCTAGATAAAGTTTCAGTTTAGTGACCCTATCAGGTGTAGGCATTTCACAGATGCCTTTTTTTGACATCACAGGAAGCAACAGCCCCAGTGATCATGTTTTGTTCCACATTAGCTTATATTTAAAGTAAACTCAACCCCTTGAAATAATTCCAGGGTTTTGTATAAATGATGGATCTCAGCAGCAGAGCCAGTTGGTATTGCCCAATTATATAATGCATAGAATCAGATAAATTTTCTCTCATCTCATTGTGTGGTCAGATAGAGGAGGAAGTTGATCACCTTTCTTTGGGTTGTTCTTCAGTCCTTATGTTTATTTATGGCTCTTCAGTCTCATCTTCCATGTGATCCAGTTAAAACCAGGTCCCACATAACAATAATACAGGACATAATAGCTGCAAGCATCAGAGACCATGACTAGTTATTTCTAATTGCTACTGTCACAGAGAGTTGCTTTTGTTTAAACAAAAACTATTTATGAAATTGGGATTTTAGGGTGCAAGGCTCTCTTGCTAATTCCTCCTGAAGTAGTAGGAACTAGTGAGATGTTAAAAAAATGGATTTCTGTCAGAAACTTCAGAGGACCAGTATTTGCTGTCTAGTTTGGAACTACCACCTGCTGTGCAAGGGGTCTCTGTGCACAGTATTTCAAATCTGTGTTTAGTAGATGAAGATAAGTATGTCCTGAAAAAAATGGGAAAATATCTCACACTGCTGTCAAGTCACCTTAGCAATTTTCATATGACTAAACCAGGGAAGTGACATTTTTGCTGTAAGAAGGGATGGGCATAGCTGTCATAGTTAGGGATGTTTGCAGGAATGTATGGCATGCTGGTGTAGCTACAAGGGCTAGAGATGGTCTGTTTTCATGCTCCACCCTGGTAGTCATGCTAGCAAAACTGTAGTCTTGATTTGCCCTGAATGGCTGAAGAAGTATTTCTACATCTCTTTTGCTTGCAGAATTCTTTGTAATATGCTTTAGGACTCAGGGGATTCTATGCTTGGGAAAGGGTATTGACATGCATATTGGCTGTTTATCTTGCCGTGTTTTGAATATAATAGATTATTTTATTTTTATATATGAATTTTCATTAATTTCATTATTGATAGATTATTTCCAGATACATCAAGGGAACAGATAGAACATGATTAACATTTTTTGTGATCTTACAATTACTAACTGTATGTTAATTTTCATTTTAGAATTCATTTGTGTCTGCATCGACTGTATTTCTGGTTTGGAATCTAAAACATATTTACTAGCAGAAAAAAAGAAAACTGACTTTATTTGGAGTGATGAGTTAGAAATCATAAAAGCGTACCTCTTGTTGCTGACAAAGCAATCCATCTAGAGTTGTGTGCAGTTTTCAGTGCATGTATATTTTAACAGTGCGTTGCCTTTTGACAATTAACATTTTTTTATACAAATACTTCCCATTGATGTATTAGGGCTTTTTTGTGTCCACCTTGGGGTATTAAATGTGAAATGGAACCCTCAGTTGGAAAAGCTGAATAAAAATAGTTTCACTTAGTTGAGTCTAGGTGTTTTAGGTGTTGCATGTCATTCAGATTCTCAGGTGCCAAACCCCAATGTTCATATCATGAATTTCAGTGGACCATAGTAGTGTCAGAGACCATATTTCAAGAACAGAAGTAAAATGTATCGTTTTTCCATGAGATGTCTAATACTGTGCAATTAGAAATTAATATGTTACTAGACTCTAAAGTCTGCAAGACAGGCTACTGAAATAAGCAGTGAAGGTAAGGAAATTCCATATTTAAAACCACAGAGCTACAGCATTGGTATGATTCTTAAGTTATGACCCAAATGAAAGATGCATTCTTGATTGTGACAAAAAGATAAACCAAGGCAAAATAAGTCCAGAGCTGTAACCAGAAGAGTTAGATTTCTCAGATGATAAGAATAAATAATTTTAAAATTTGTGCACATGGGCACTAGCCAGGAGAAGCTGCAGTTCTTAAATATCTTGTCTATAATAGGTCATACAGAAGAATCTCTAATGAAAGCACCTGCTGATAATAGTTTATGAGACTGACTGAAATGAGCTTCTAGCAGAGAAGAGTGAAGTTAGATAAGAGGCAATAAATGACACAGAAGACCTCAGGAACATACTCTTTCTGGACAGATCCTTGCTTCAGGCTATGTGAAAGGGACTGATAAGATGATTCAGGATGGGCATGGATGAGGTTAAATTCAGTTCCTTTTGTGTAGTCTGGAAGACTGTTAAATGTTCAGTCAGGCTCTCTGAGACTTGTCAATTCTCAGATAACAAGATCAAAGCAATTAAACTCCTGTTTTGTATAACTTTTTTTTTTGTGTGTGTATGTGTGTGTATAGATTTTATCAGAGGTAAGGGCAGGAGGTAACTGTACCTCAGGTTGAGACAGACTGTTCATACACCCAGCAGCACACTGTGCTGTAATACAGATTTGTTGACTCATGTACATACACATGCACTAGGCCACTGATACCAGTTGAAACAAAGCAGTGACTTACAGGATGATGGGTCATGAAGCCTACTTGGCATGTGATTATTGTTGCTGTTTAAATAAAATCCTCTAAAGTTTATTTCAGACAAGACTGAAATAACTGTAGTACCGTAAAATAGTCGGTAGGAACATTTTGTTTATATTGCGGTAAAATATTACTGTTGTTCAACAGATTGCAGACTTCCTTTTGTGGCCATTTGTAATTATTTTGGACCAAATATAGCTCCTAGTAAACTTTGCAGGAATCTTTCAGTCAGTTCCAGAGGGATTTCTATCAAATTTCTTCAAGTTTTTGAAGATGCAAGTTTTATAAGGTTGATATTTTAGCGTTGGTGGGTGCCTGATATGATGAGGACCAAGACTCCCTTTGGGATGCTGCAGTGTATGTATGTACAATGATAAGCTTTTGATATTGTTTTAATTGGCTGGGGTAGTGAGGAGGTTAATGGGTCTACCAGGTCACTACTTTAGAAGTTGTTTGTATAATTATATGGGAAATATGGGGAACAAACAAGACAAGACGAGAGAAAATGTCCTCAAGTTGTGCCAGGGGAGGTTTAGATTGGATGTTAGGAAGAGTTTCTTTACTGGAAGAGGGGATAGGCACTGGAACAGGCTGCCCAGGGAGGTGGTGGAGTCACCATCCCTGGAAGTGTTCAAAAAATGTGTAGATGTGGCACTTGGGGACATGGTTTAATGGTCGTGGTAGTGTTGGGTGATGGTTGGACTGGATGATCTTAGAGGTCTTTACCAACCTTAATGATTCTATGACATGAAGTGTTAATCCATGAGCAGCAGTGTGACTGAACCAGCATAGCAAAGACAAGGTGGAAGGCCAGGGAAGAAGAGGAAGAGGCTCTTGCTGTTTTATATTGGGTTCATACACTTATGCTGTGACCCAGCTGCAGAGGGAGTTGGGCATACAGATGTTTTATGAGTAATACTGAAAAAAGGGCTTCATCATTATGCAGGCATTGCATAGACCACCAAACAAATCATGTAGGTGAAGATTTATATTGGCAGGGGATGGTGATGATGGGAGATTTTAATTAATCAGTCATCTGTTAGAAACCAATAAAGGAGAATACCAGCTGCCCAACATGTTTCGCAGAGCAGTTACAACCAAATTTTGAGACAGTGGGAAACCCAATCAAGGCTATTCTATTTGATACCAGCTCTAAAGGAGAAACTGTTCAAGAGTAGGAAGAGAAAAGGCAGCTTGAGTGAGAATTATCCTGGGATGACAGAGCTTGCAAAATTCAGGAAAGAAAAGAGCATGAGTAAAAGAACCAGAATAACAGGTTTCAGGCAAATATGAGAGGGCTGTGGGCATAATATGTTTGGAATGAAGTCTGGAGGAAAGAAGTTAAAGGAATTGGTTGTTCCTCAAAGAAAAAGTATAAAGAGAAAAAATGCAAATTGAGACAACACAGGAGAAAAAATAAGTAAAATATAGTAAACTAAATCTGTCTAAAGTATAAGCACCTCACTTATATCAAGCACAGGAAGGAACCATGGAGAAAAGTAAAACTAGTTTGGATTATTCAGAACAAGTGCAAAAGAATAGCAAAAGATGTAGAGAAAAAAAAATAATCAAAGCCAAGGTCAGAAAAAGTGAACAAGACTGTGTACAAGAAGGAACATGAGGAGTAACACAAATTATTCTGGAAGTATATTTCTGGTGAGAGCATGTTCCAGGAAGGTGTTGCTCTACTACTTAGCAGAAGCACATCAGTCTTCACTAGTATTATTAAGAGCATATGGAGAACTCAGCCTAGAATAGAGAAAGGATAGATCAGAGAGTACTTAATGTGCTAGGTGCTCCCAGGTTAGCTCTGCCTGAGACACGGGAGACTTTGAAACTGGAAGAACTGACTAAATCCCTCTCAGCCCCATTGGCAATTACCATTGAGAATCTGCAGAAGAAAAATCAGAGTGTGTGAAAAAAAACAAAAACAAAAACAAAACAAAACAAACAAACAAACAAACAAAACCAAAACAACAACAACAACAACAAACAAAGAAAAAAAAAAAGAAAAAAAAACCAGAAAATTGAAAACCTGATCTTTAAAAGGGTGAGGAAACTATGGAGCTGGAAGGGACCTATCACAGATTTACAGATCATTTTTGTTCCTAAAGAAATTACAGTCAAATATTCAAATATTTTCTAAGTACTTGGAAAGCAATGAACAACAATGAGCGTTGGTTTGTTGGAACAATCTGATACCCTACAATGAGATATTAAACCTAGTGCATAAAAGGACCAGATGTCTTACATTTTTCACTTTAAGAAATTCTGAACACTATCTCACAAGACTGCTACAAGCAAACCAGGGAACATCAAACAATGTCTTTAAGTTGCATGGGATATAGCTACCAAACTGGTTGGATAAGGTAACCTCCAAGCAGCTACTGCTGTTTCACTTGCATGTGTGTATTCCACCTTAATACACACCTCAATCTACCTTATATGCTATTCTGATTTCTTTAGTAATAAACTCGATTATGTATTGGAGAGGAAGCTTATTAAATTTGCAGTTGTCACAAAGTTGGGAATGGATTGGAAGGATGATGGAGAACAGGATTAGAATTGAAAATTATCTAGACTCACTGGAGAAATGGCTTGGGGAATAAGGTAACATTTAGTAGGTGTAATTGCATGGTACTACACTTGGGCAGAATAGTTGTATATGGGACACAGGACAGCTGGTTAAGCAGTGGGTTTTGAAAGTTATATGTAGGTCATGAATATTAAATGCGTAAACGTAAGATGTTGTCAGAAAGGCGTGGATGGATGAAAAAGACACATAGTCTGCAAAATCTGTTGAGTAATTAATCTGTTGTACTCTGCTCCGCTCAAATACTCAGTCCGGTTTTGGGCATCACATTTCAGTAAAGATAGGACTAATTAGAGGGGGTTTGGAGAATGACACTGAGGATAGTTAGAGAGCTGAAAAACATGACTCATAAGGAAAAAATGGAAGAGCCATAATTATTTACTGTAAAAAGTAAAAGTGAATAGTTTTCAAATATGAAGAAGAAAAAAAAAAACAAAAACAAAAAAAGCCCCACTAACCAAACAAACCAAAACCACAAAAAAAAACCCAAACAAACACACAAAACAATAAAAAAAATCCAGCTCAAACTCCAAAGCCTCAAACCACCTCGAACTTAACACAGATGAAAGGAATGATCTGATCTCTATATCCAAAATGGGTAGCTTAAATTTTAACAAGAAATAATTAGTTTAGATGTCAGAAAAAAAAAAATTCTGATAGTAAGGTAAGATCACTTAGAATGGGCTAGGTGAGAAATTTATAAGTATATTAGAGGTCTTTTAAAACACAGAAAACATGTCCAAAAATGATACAAGTGAAGCTTTGATTCACATGCTTTGGAGATGACCTGCTATGGATCCTATCAGCAGTATCTTCTGGGATTCTCTGTTGACTGTGTTACATTACTATATATTATTACTGTCCCACACAATGGATTTTCTGTTCTGTAAATCTCATGAAACTGTATTGTACTTTAAATTAAGATTATACCTTTTTTTATTTTCTTTTTATTTCAGTGTGTGCAGAAACTTACAATCCTGATGAGGAAGAGGACGACACAGAATCTAGGGTATTTAAAGCTTTGAGTCAAATACTTATTTTTTCAGTACTTGGGCATTAAATTTAGGAAGAAAAGTGTAAACAACATCACCATTCCTTTCCAAAAGCATACTTATTATAATACACTTCAATAATCTCTTGAGTTTTCATGTTAAAGGAACATTTTAAAAGTCTCTGTAATAGGCACTGATGTAGGACCTGATGTATTATTCTGAATTACTACACCTTTGTTACATGGTCTGTTAAGGAAACGTTTTTGTGCAATTATATTTGCCCAGATAGCACCTGCTCCTGTAAGTACTTATTTGTTGTCCTCATAATTTTGCAGTAGTTTTGTCAATATTCCAGTATTTTTCATGAGACAATAAAAAGGAAAATTATAAAATTGCTAAGATTGTTAGAGGTACAATGCAATAAGTAATGAACTATATTTATTTCTTTGTCTTACGTCACCCTTTTAAAAGCATTTCCTTAGCTTTTAATATGAAATAGAATAAGTATGACTTTAAAGACAAGTTTAAATGTTTTTATTCTACTTAATTTCTGGCTTTTAAAACTGTCAAAATGTTATCCTACAGTATTGTGTCTTTGAAAACTACAGTACCTCTTTTAAGTATATGAGCTGAATGAACTTGATTGATACTCACATTAACCAGACATCAGTAATTTAGTAAATCTCTGGATCACTCAGATAGTGTTAAGTTTGTTGTTTACTCTGTGAAACTGTTGATATAAATTTAACACAGAGTTTAACAGTTCATGAAATATTCTTTGGGAAGTAGTCATAGCAAAAGACTGAATAAGCATAAAGCATGCATGCACCAAATATGATTAGGGAGTAGCAGAGTAATGTTTATGCAGCAATAGTTGAGATAAAGGTATCCAGAATGGCTTGCAGAAATAAACTGGATTCTGCAAATGTAAAGATCTTGTTAGCTTAAACACAGCAGTGCTTCATTTGCTAATGCCATGGTGACATAATGTTACCATTGAGTGTTTATACAAGTCCTGAAGGTTTTCAAAGTGTTGGGAAGCATGGCCAAAATGTTGTGTAAAATGCTTAGCTGAATTAGCTCAGTGCAGCAGCTAGTGCTGCTATATGATAACCACTTTAAAAGTTTTTCTGTTATATCCCTTAGATTATTCACCCTAAAACAGATGATCAAAGAAACAGGCTGCAAGAGGCATGCAAGGACATTCTTCTTTTTAAGAACCTAGATCCGGTAAGAGACTCTTTGTAATGAAAAACATTTAGCAGTGCTGTTAAAAATTCTCTTGAACTTTTGAACAGGAGTGTACAGATTTGACTTTTGTAAGATTTTATGTGTGTTTTCTTGACCATTTCATAAACTCCAGAGACACCATTTTTATAACTAATATGGCGTAGAGAGAGAGCCTTTTGTTCACCACCATGAATCAACTGATGTGAATGTGTGCATTAATAGGATTGTAAAGTATTGTAGTTTCTTATTTTTTATTTTAAATCTTCTTGCTGTACATTGATAAACTCATTAGTTAACTGGAACATTTAAGTTGTTTCTGCTAGTTACTTTTTATCATCCAAAAGTCTGCCAAGTGCTCCATCAAACCCTAAAACTACCCTAAAGCCTACCATTTAGCTATAGCTGTAACTGAACAAACAAGTTGTGCAACAGGGAGAAAGAGAAAGGCAATAGCAAGGTGTTGCTTCTTTTTTTAATAGTAATGATATTATTTCACTTAATACAGATACTGTAAAAATGCTACAGATAATTTCCTTCTGTGCAGATAATTTCCTTCTATTGCCTGTAAAAACGATTATGAGCTTTTAAGAAAGCTTAAATGTAGTGAGTGAGTGATCAGGATCAGACAAAGGGGATAATGCTACAAGAAAGCACAAGATTGCTGAAGGGAAAAGGTGAGCGTATCGATCAGTACATGCACACTGAGGCTGGGATGACTCAGAGCACACAAAACACTTTCTCAAGAGAATTGATTCAGTGCTGTCAGGGGAGGGAGCATGGGGGAAGGGGAAATTAATTATGTAGAGTTTTAAGCATGAGAACAGAAAATTTTAAATTTGATTCAAGGGGGAGCTAATGGAAGGACCAAGTCTGCAGCTCTGCTTGAGCTGTCAGGTGCTGGTACAGAGAATGCATGTTAATTCATGCTGCAGGTTTCCAGCTCCTGCTTTTGTCTGCACAAAGGCTGAGCCCTGGCCCTGGGTGCCTGTTCCCAGAGAGGCCCTGAGGATCAGTGAGCCATAGACTGCCAGCTTGGGGCTCCAGATGGAGTTGAAACTGTGAGAGGGCATAAACAGTCTCAACGTAGGTGCTAATGTGCGTGATCTTGAGACACTAGGGATCCTGATGCAGATGATTTCCTCACTAACTTCCTCATGCTTTCTGTTTACTGGGTTGTTAATTAGCTGTTCCACTATACTTGTTCAACCTGAAGTCACCCAAGCATTTGCCTCTTCCACTCCTGAATTATTTTTCTGCATAACTTCAGGGATACAAAGTGGTTTGTGGGCATCTGCTCTGGATGTGAAATTGCTTTATTATGTATTTTCCTTATGTTTTCTGTGTCCTGACTTCCACTTGTCTAAATCAGCGTTACATTACCTGCCGATGGCACTTTGGCAGAATCCTCTTTGTTAGTCTCAAAGCGTTTCTCTCGTGAGCCCTGTGACCCAACAGATTATCACGTGCTTCTAGAATCTGCTGTGATATTACTTCTGAGCTGCTGCTTTCCCAATTCTGGCTTTACACAATTTCTTGGTACTGTCTGCTTATAGTATCACTCCTCTGGATGAGAATTGCTTTCCCTTACAGTGAGAGGTAGATCTTCTGTCTATGCATCAGCCACTTGGTCTGCAGGACAGGGATCTATTGGCTTTGTATCAGCTATATTGTAATGTCGTGTAGATGTAGAGCATTAATAAACTGTTCCAGTGTGGGTACTTGATATAACTCTTTCAAGGAACATCGAGGGATTACTTGCCATGTTTGCAAAGGTCTTCTCAGGACTGAGCTGCTCGATACTGTATCTGCGTCAAGTTTTGAACTCCTGTTTTACTTTTGGCTTCTGAATCAGTTCCTTGTAATTGCTAATAGTGCCCCCAGTCTGTTCCAAGTATTTAGCAGAAGACTTTTTAGCTTAGTCCTCCCCTTGCGGAGCTCTGTAATCCAAAGCCTTGAAATTCACTCCCGGGACCTCCCGAGTCTTGTCTACCCCACTTTGCTCAGACTGTCCAGTTGATTAATTGCACTTCCTTCAGCTTTAAGTCCTTCATAGACAGTATTCTAGGAAGTTGAATGATTTTTGTAAAGGAGTTTTTCATTCTAATAAATTTACTCGTAAAAGACACTGGAAAGCTACTGAGCTCTGAAATAGCAAGGGTATTAAAATGTAGCCTTCTTCAGTCTGGTTTGCTCTTTCTGTGCAGTAAAGATGCACAGTTCTCAGGGGACTTCTCCCACTCCTCCTCTTGTTCTGCTGCTAGGCTGTGACTCAAAAGCTCTGCCACTGTAGTTGCAGTACTTTAAATGTTCCTATCCCAGCTTTCTTCCTCACCTCTGCCTCTCCACCCTGCAGCACAAGCGCACGTGGTGGCAGCTGCTGCAGTTTTCTCTCTGGTGTATTAGCCAAAAAGCCTCCTTCATCCTAGAGAGAGATAATCTCTTCAGCCGCTAAAGATAAAGTCTCCCACTGTTGTTTTTTTTTTTTTTTTTTCTTGCATTGAACTTCAGCTTTTTCTGCTATATTTTTCTTTATGAAAAACATTGTTTCAGAGGTCAATTAGTTACAGGGGAAGAGACAATGTAAAGTCCATAATTCTTTTTCCTTGATGGCCTTTTAGCAAAGTGTCAAACACCATTCATAGATAAGGAGGTCATCACTCTGATATACAGTAAAACAGCATCTTACTGCATGATCAGAATTGTGTACAGTACATGATGCTAAATGGAGGCCTTGTTTTCCTAAAACTCTATCCCACTCTAACACACTGTGTTTTAATCTGAATGGAAGAATAAGATAAGGGTATCATTAAAGCAGGAGGACAAGTTCCAGTAGGTAGGAGATGATGTACAGTACTGCTCAGCATTTTAATTAAAGTGTCCATCTGAACAGACAAGAGCCTACATTTTGAATGTTAGACTAAATGAGGCAGAGGATAAAAAGATAACCTTCAGACTTTGGGACAACTTAGGATTTTCTAAACACACACAACACTGTCTTGAGTCTGCATTACCTGGTAGCAGTGTTTGAATATCAGATAGGTAAGTTTCTGGAGAAGTATTTATAAATACCAATATTTCATGTATTGGCTCTGATTAAAAGTTTAGCATGGTATAAAGGAACACTAGCTCTGGTATAATTCCCTGAGCAGCGCTCTGTTTCACAGGCCAACTCATAAATTCCTTGAAGTCCTCGAATTTACTTAAATTATCTTGAAACTTTCTTTAACATTGTGGCTTGCTGAGACTGTAACTGGTCAGTTAATATCTGTTCAGCAAGGCACTCCTGATTTAACTCCCTTAAATAAAAAAGTATCTTTTTTTAAAAATCAGTTTTAGCTTTTTTTTTTTTTATGTTTCTGGGAGCCTAATCATGTCCCATCTGGTTGCTGTCACTCAAAATCAGTTCTAGCTAGTGAGTGTGTAACAGCATTGAAAAATTACTAGAAAGAAGACTATGGATAGAAACATGCATGTGCAACAAGATGAAGGGAAGAGGCTTTTGCAGAGCTCTTTGACTGCTTTTTAGAGGACCAGATCAGGAAAGAATCAAGAGAAACTCCAGGAGCAGAATTGTGTGGATGAGGGAATTAAAAGAGTTCAGATGTTTGGAGTTTTTTCTTCTCCCTATACTTTTAATCTAACCTACGTTAGATTAACCCGTTCCTCTTCTAAAGCGTCTCTTCCTGTTCTTCCCAGAAAATCTCTTCCTATAAGACCACAGTATTGTTTATTGCTCTTCTTGGTTGCCTAACACACCATTACTCAGAAACCTAGTATTACTTTTGTTCTCCCAGGATGGCCATAGTGTGTCTGTCTGCTTGCTCTACGTGCATGCACAAAGCGTGTTGCCAGACATTCTTCTTCATGAGCCAGGTGCTGGAGGTTACTGTCAATGAAATCAGAAGCTGCATGCCTTCTTTCTCCTCTGCTTTCACTTTGTATGAGGCAGCAAGGAGAAAATGAGATGATGACTTTAGGCCATGACTTTTGGGAGATGTGCCTGAGGACTGGAGGGAAACCAGTGTCACTCTAGTCTTCAAAAAGGGCAACATGGAAGACTTGTGAAATTGCAGACCAATCAGCCTCACCTCCATCCATGGAAAGAGGATGGGACAGCTCATTCTGGAGGTCATCTCCAAACACATGGGAGAAAAGAAAGTTCTCAGGAATAGTTAGCATAGATTCAGCAAGGTGAAATCATGGTTAACTAATTTGATAGCCTTCTGTGATGCTGTGACTAGCTGAGTAGATGAAGGGAGAGTAGTGGATGTTGTCTGCCTTGACTTCAGTAAGATTTTTTGATGCTATCTCCCATAATAACCTCATAGGTAAGCTCAGGAAGTATGAGTTAGATAAGTGGACTGTGAGATGGATTGAGAACTGGTGAAACAATAGAGTTCAGAGGGTTGTGATCAGCGGTGCAGAGTCCACTTGGAGGCCTGTTGCTAACAGTGTTCCCAGGGATCAGTTCTGGGTTCAGTCTTCTTCAACATATTCACCAATGATCTGGATAAAGGGAGGGAGTGTACCCACAGCAAGTTTGCTGATCATATGAAACTTGCAGAAGTGTCTGATATAGTGGAAGGCTGTGCTGCCATTTAGCAAGACCTGGACAGACTGGACAGTTGGGCGAGGGGGAACCTACTGAAATTCACCATGGACAAGTGTGAAGACCTGCACCTGGGGAGCAATAACCTCACACACCAGTACAGGTTAGGGGTTGACCTACTGGAAAGCAGCTCCACAGAGGACCTTGAAGTCTTGGTGGATAAGTTAACCATGAGACAACAATGTGCTTTTGTGGCCAAGAAGGCCAGTGGTATCCCAGGGTACATTAAGAAGAGTGTGACCAGCAGGTTGAGGGAGGTGCTCTTTCCCCTCTACTCTGTGCTGGTGAGGACACATCTGGAGTACTGTGTCCAGTTCTGGGCTCCCCAGTTCAAGGGAGACAGGGGACCACTGGAGAGAGTCCAGCAGAGGGCTATGACGATGATTAAAGGACTGGAATGTCTCTTTTTACAAGGAAAGGTTGAAAGACCTGGAGTTGTTTATCCTGGAGAAGAGAAGGCTGAGAGGGGATCTTATCAGTGTTTAAAAATATCTGAAGGGTAGGTATCAAGTGTATGGGGCTGGTTGCTTTTCAGTGGTGTCCAGTGATAGGATGAGGGGCCATGAGCATGAGCTGGAACACAGGAGGTTCCACCTGAACATCAGGAAAAATGTCTTTCCTGTGAGGGTGATGAGGCCCTGGAAGAGGTTGTCCATCATGGTTGTGGAGTCTGCTTTTTTGGAGACTTTCAGAACCCACCTGGATACATTCCTGTGTAACCTGCCCTAGGTGAACCTGCTCTGGCAGGAGGGTTGGACTAGATGATCTCCATCAGTCCCTTCCAACCCCTACCATTTTGTGATTACTGGGGATGAGCCCGAAGTCACTGCTACTGGACTTCGTCTCTCTCTGCTCAGTTTAGAAACTGTTTTATCACTGGGAGCAGCAACAGCAGCAGCTCATCTGGTGGCCACCAGAACCTTCAGCACTTCCTTTTTATAGTGTGATTCAGAGAAGTTATTATTTTAGGTTTGTCTTTTAGGAGGAAACATTGCTGAAGCAGATTAACAGGCTATTTGGTTTGTCTGTTCTGGGCTAGATACGCCCCACAGGGCAGCAGTTAAAAAACCTGATGAGGTTTTTATCAGAGGCCCTTTTATCTAAAGGACCTGGTACCATCAAAAGTCTGATGCACCCTTGCAGTTAGAATCTGAAACCTTTATTTTGCAAAAATCCGCAAGCACTGATAGATCATCTATTCTGTTACAGGGAAATTTTATTTTGGAGAGTTTTGCGCTGCTAATGCTTGTAAAGATTATTTCAAAAAGGTCTTGAGCCTTTTCTAAAAAGTGATAAATTATATATATATTCTTCACAAATATACAAGAGCAGTTTTGGGCTCGTATTGCCACTCATGCACCTAGGGAATTTTTATAAGCGATTGCAAATATTGATTAATCGATTGGAATTGATTAACTCAAAGGAACATGAAAGAAAGCATAATGCAACTGTGCTTTATGAATAGTGGATTCTTATACTTAGGGCCAATCATTCCTTGTAAAGTCCTACTAAGAGGAGAGTACCGTAAGTATCATAATGCTTTTACATTCTTAAAACTTTCGGTGAATGAATGGAAATATATATATATATATATATACACACACATATATATATAAGAAGAGCCCAGAATGCCTGAACATGTTAATATTTTGCTCTCCTAGATGGCACAAAACTCTTTGCAAACTAGTGGGTTCTCAAAGAAATAATACTGCGCTTAATCCTCTCTTTTTTTCCCTAAGGTAAAATTAATGTTTCCTTCAGATTTAGCAAACAGAGATTCTCTTTACCTTCTCTATAATCAGTTATTGAAGATGTTCTGAAAAGGAACTGCACAATGTGAGGTGCCTTCAGCTTAACAATTTTGGAAAATATTTGCAACTCTGAATTATTTTTGCTTTTTTTTTTTATCAAACTGCTAAAAAGTCAGCCAGTTTGCTCAGAGGGGCTAGTTACAAAATACAAAAAAGTGTTACTGAGCCTGACTGATAGGCATGTGCATGATATTTGAGAGGCAGAATACTGACTTAACACATAACCAGCTGGAGGAAGGTTAAGGTAAATTCTCAAGGAAAATATTAATACCTAGAAATATTGATTATATATCAAATTATAAGTAAGATTCTTTAACAGTGAAGAAATAAATGCCTTTTGATTAGTTTACAAATGGTTATTACTCAAGGGAGGTAAACATTTTGAATTGGATCAATAGTGCTGCTGACATTTATATTGGAGTTCCAGGGGAGTATATGTACATGGTTTTGTTCTAAAAAACAAATTTGGAGAGCTCAAGACATGAATTCTGTAATTTACTCTTCCTCTCCAAGGTCCTGAGTTAAGAACTCCCTTTCATCTCATAATTTCCCTGCCTATGTTTTGCTGACTTCTTCTGTCTTTTTTATTTTTTTAAATTTCCTATTCTGGTATCTGCTTCATAACCTTCTTAAAATCATGCTGAGCATTAATTTGTTGATATTTCATATTGCTCAAAGTGAAGAATAAGTTGGCCAATGGGATGCTCTTTTAACTTGAGCTTATCTTACTAAAATGATTATAGAAGTAAAAAATAAAGTGGTTTGTGAACTTGATTTGGATCAGTGGAAGAACTATGGACTCATTTTGTTCATATGATCGCCCTGTGGTTGTGTCTCAGGGCATTATAGTTCTTATAAGTCATGTAAGATAGGCAAGTCTTGTTACTACTGCTGTATTGAAGTGCAAGACAACCTGATGCCTGTTTAGGCTATGCAGGATGTCTTGGATCTAAAAGGGAAATTAACTCAGATTTTCCATCCACTGGGGAGCACTCTAGCAGCCCACTAATCCTTCTGTGGGGGAAATTCCCAAAGCATATGGATTGTGAACGTATCATCCAGTACTTTCGGGATTTACTGAATCAAGCTTAGTAGTTGTTGGAGCTCTCCAGCTCCCATCAAATGCCAGATTAAGATTGTCCTGGTTTGCTGTCAGAAGCCACATAATTTTAATTGTACGAATGTAGCTGTGCCTTCTGTGTCCTGAAAACCTTTTCTTAAATAGTGGGGAAGGATGTTTTTCAGAAGTTACTTTTTACATTTCTCATTGTCATGACTTTTAGTGATGATTCTGTCCTGCTTTCCATTTTATCTGCAGTGCTTTCATTGATTCAGAATGGGTAGTACTTTGTCAGACAACAAACATTTGTATCAGCAGTTCAAACACTGATGTTTCTCAGAAGCCCCAGTGCTTAGAATTGTTGAGTTTAGTATGGAGAACTTTGTTCTTTTTCTTGTACAAAATAGCTAACAGTGTATCTATAAATTGTTAGGAAGAAAATACATACTTGGCACAGTGAATCACTTGGTAGTCTGACAGTTAAGAGCCATTGGCATTTGGGAAGAACATGTCATGGTCTGCCAGCTGTCCTGAATGATTCAACAGCTGTCTTTCAAGGACACAGGAGTGACTGGATTTTTAATCTTTGTGAAATGTATGCTAAAAAAATACAGTTTCAGTTATATTCAATGTCCACTATCTAATTTTTTTTTTTTTTAGCACTGTCTTGAGATGTAATTGCCATGTTTGTTTTGTTGCCTTGAAAGAAATTGAAGCTAACATACTATTTTTGAATAATGTAACGTGTCTGGAGGACAGTACTTTGTGTTACAAGAACTATGAGTGACTATTTGAAATTTTTCACTTGACCTGGCAAGAGGGATGGAATCAGACACTTGGTCCTTGGCAAACCAGTTACCATTACCGTCTGGGGCTTTGTTCTTCTGTATCTTGTGTCATGTCTTTGGTTTGTAACTGATTATAAACGTACACATGATTTTGTACATTTCAGATAAGAAATGACAATACATCAGGCTTATGCATGCCTTATGCATGAGTATCACCACAGACTTAGTTACTTAAGCATAGCTGGTACAGTAAAATACTTTAGGTACAGTAAAATATTTCTTAACTCTAACAGAATGATTCATAAAACTTCTGCTTAGGTGCTATGCTGTTCATAGGTGCCATAGTAACTACCAGAGGTATTTTTTTCCATTAGAGTTCTGCATTTATGCTAGAGGTTCATGTGGCCACTATGGGCTAAAGGTGAAGAGGAGGCAACTATGTCTTGCCAGAAGTGTGTAGAGTATAAGAATGTGTAGCACATGAAGACTGTCAGAGAGCATCAAGCTCCTAGTGAAGTTTTGATGGATAGCATCTGTGTAACTGCTGTTGAGGACAGAGAGCTTGCGACGCACAGCAGAGGACAAACTAGCAGAGACTTTGCAGCTGTGGTAGTTTGTGCAGATGGGCGTTTGAAGGGGAACTAGAAACAGTGCACAAGATAGTGTAGGGCTGCTAGAGTTGGTGCAGTGACAGTGATGATGGGCCACAGAGAGTGCTCCCTAACGCCAGCTGGACCAGCCACCCATGACACATCTAGAGGTTTCAACCTAGATCCATAGGTAGGATGGGACCATCTTAGTCTCAGGCTGATGGAAGTGGCAGTTGTCTCTCCTGAACACAGGGCAGCAGTGGTGGCTTCGCATGTGGGAGATGTACTGTGGTCAGACTGCCGAGCTGCCAGCTGGAGAAAGGTGATAAGGACTGCACAGCATCAGACAGGGCAAACAGGAGTTTGACAACAGCTTTAAGAGTGCACTGAAGAGACAAGAGGCACCAATCTGTTGACCAGACTTGCTCTCAGGTGGTGCTGTGACAGGATAAGACACAATGCACACAAACTGAAATACAAAAACTATCTGTTTAAGTGTAAGAAAAGCCTTTTTTACTGTATGGGTGGTCAAGTACTGGAACAGGTTGCTCAGAGAGGTTGTAGCATTAATTTACATGTTTGGGGACTAGAAAGCTAATGCATGCTGGGTTTACTCATTATCAGTCATAGTCACATGCCCTTCATATCAATGTTTCCTTAGTTCAGTGTTTTGAAAGCTTTAATTACAGAAAAATTGTAGTTTGATTGACTAGAGAAACAGATTTTGTTTGTCAAGAAATTAAGAAGGATGCCCAAGGGCAGATTTGACTGACTGCAGTAGATTATGTTACTCTTAACATTTTCCATTTTTGTCACATCTTCAGTTCTGTAATGGGTAACCACTAACTGTAGCAGAGGACATTGTCTGTCCTTGAGGCCAAGCAGTGCAGCATGGCATGTATACATACAGCTAAACTCTCTTGCAGCTTCCTCTCCTCCTAGCCTCACCAAACCAAGGTAGTTTTACTTATACTGGGAAGTAGCCCTGGCTCAAGCTCTCCTCCAAGTCATGACCAGGGTCTGTAGGAGAAGTGGTAGTTGGCAGAAGCCAAAACAGTACCAGCTGTGCAGACAGTTGTGTCAAGAGCAAACCAGCCCAGACTATACCATGTCAGTGCTTGAGTCCATCCTCTGGTCCTGTTGAGTTTTTACTTCATAGTTGTAGTTTCTGATTCTGACTGATATAAATATGCCAAAGAACTTTAGCAGCACAGTTCACTTAAGTTGGTATAAAACCTAGGGTAGGTAACATCTTGGTCTAAGAGAGGGAAGAAAACCATATCATCTTGACTTCAGGTGATATGAGGATAGATCATGCTGGCTGATGCTGATAAGGGAGCTAATTGCTTCCTAGCAGTTAAATGCATGCTTGAAAGCAAGAGTGAATGAGACAGTGATGTGGCTGTAACTGTGGCATGTTTATTCACTTGTCTAGTAAATTGTTTTGTGAAATGACACTCTGTCATTAAAGTCCAATTGTTAGAAATGCCAGTAACTACACTTCAAAAAAAAAAAAATCTTTATAAAAGCAAAATCTTGATAGACCTATCTGGTTTGTATTGTGAATGTGTCTTTCAAAAACCTGACTTTTCCATTCAGCCTGCTAACTTTTAAGAAAGTTAAAATATTTTCTTTGTCACAAAGGACAGTGATCAAAGTGTTTTCATGGCAACAACCCAAGGTTCCCATATTTTTCTCAAAAATGTTCATTTTTTGAAGCTTTTACATGCTTCACAGTTTAGAAGGGAAAGAAAATATCCATTGCATGAATTAATCAGAGTATGTAAATAAGCATATAAACAATAAAATTTATAATAATTTAAACTTTAGTTTTGTTCTTTGTATTTGTATATTATCCCTTATTATCCTTAAGAAAGATGCTTTATTATATTAGAAAAAATGTATTGAGACAATGAAATTTTAGTAGTCTAAAAGGTTGAACAACAGACGTTAAATACTTCAGATTCTTTATAAATTTCTGTTTAAAATTTTATCATGTTTTTAAAGTATCATTCTTTAGAATATTAACAGATTGCCACAGCATTACACATAGCAGATTCACAAATGGTGATATGAAAAACCTCTTCCTGTTTTCATTTTGTATGTATTTTTTTTAAAGCTAGAACTGCTTTAAGCAAGAAAAGCTTTCATACTGCACTGTTTTACAAAATACTAGAATTAATTCTATGTATGATAACAGATCTATTTTTTAATTCTGAAATTACTCATCTTTATCCTTTCAAAGTAACTACAGAGGGTGCCAGTAATTTAATCCTCAGTCTGGAAGAGAATCAAGAGGATTCACATAGAGCAGGCTGGCAAGCAAGTTTTGTGGTTCTCATGCTAAAAGCAAAAAAACCATGCCTTGGTTATTACAGTCTGCTCTATCTTAATTTTAGCTTTGGGAAATGGCCTGGTTATCTCTTAGTTGCAATTTATTTAGAAAGCTAAAATACATGTGCAATACTTCAGCTGATTGATAGACAGCTCTCAAATGTATTAAATTGCCTTCACGTGTTTCTAACATTTTTTTATAAGGGAATTGTATTTGTGGATTCCAGTCTGTTGTCTAAAAAAGCCCATAGATTTACCTGATAGAAAAGTTGTATTTTGGTAAGCCTGATTCATAATTATGAGATTGAAAATATTTTAGCCTGAAATTTGAAATGAAGCACACTGAATAAAGATTATATGCATTATTCTTTCAGTACCACAAAAAACAAAGTTTAATCTTTTTTCCAAGATGTCTTTGGATTATTTTAATTTCCAAGGATCAGGGCCCATATAATACATTTTTCTTGCATTGATTGCATTTAGAGGATAACATATACCTTCCACCCTCCCATAAACTGTGGAGCATTTTGCATGTCACTTTACCAATTCAGAGGCAAAGCAAGAGGAAGGGAATGTGCTGCTTCAAATGCTTTAGACAACTGACATAAGGTCGGTTTTGCAGATTACGTAGGAGGTGCTTTTAGTTCACACAAGGAGAACTGAAAAGACTATTACCTATTAACGTAAGCATGAAAGTTTTTAAAAAGTAACTTCTGTACCTAATTTTCAGTCTCTCCCAGTGGTACACACACTTTTATGGTTCTCTAAGATGAATTAGAGCACATTCACACATAGTAAAATGATCCTTCTTTTAGCAAATACATACCTGTCTATACTAAAAAAGGTGCTAGAGACATAGTTAAATCGTTCCTTACTGGCCTGCGTAGGCTACATGATGTCTTACTGTATTTTACAATGATCAGCTGCACTGAAGACAGGTGCTGCCATTCTGTTGTTCTTGGTGGCTCCACACAATGAACTCTGTGAAGTAAAATTGTATTTAGCTTCCATTTTTTAAAAAGGCTTGGATAACATGGTACTGCTGATATTTTTAAAATCTTTGAGTAAGTGAAGAAGTTTAACAGAATAAGGATGGATTCATTCCACCTATTATCTCTCTCAAAATGAAGTGTCTAAATGTGAGTTAGAGTAGATCACCCTATCATTAGAGGAAAGTGAATGATTCTCATCTAACTAGTGTGGTTACCTTTGTCTACAGGCTGCAGAAGGACTCTAGAGGGATGCCTTAGGCTGGTCTTGTTTGCAAAGGCAAATGCCATCTTTCAGTAGCTGGAAATACTGTGAATTGGATCACTGTAAAATGCGTGGGGTTCTAAATCTACAGGCATTTCTTTACTGTGGTTTTCACTAGAACCCGCTCATTCCAGCATGACACATACTTAATAAGTTTCAAAAAGTAGACGATAGTTTTGTGTTTATTGTCAGAATTTTAGGCATATTGCTGGATAAACTTGAAATGAAATTTAAATTAAGTCATCTGTTCAGGATTTATATAGTTAATCCACAATGGGCTGTGTTTGCTTTTTTTAGATGTGAATAGTTAAGTTTAGCAGTTTTACACCAAACAAGTCAAATGATGTAATTAGTGATGTTTTGCTATTAGACAGTTATAATTCAGATGATGACATTTGGTTAGTCTGTTAACATTTCTCTCTAAACATTTGTATTCCATTTAAATTAACAAAGTAGTTTTATAGCCTTGTGTAAATTCCTACTTCCCAATGAGTCCACCATTTCCTTACTCAACCAAAGCACTGCAGACCTCCATGGTCACATCTATTTCATGATTGTGCAGGCATTGTATAATTTAGATTTTAAAAATACATTACGATCTTTTTAAAACTTTAAATTCTGTAACATAGTTCTAAAGACAAAAACAGGTAAGCATGTTTTTTGCAGTAAGGGATACATTTTTTTTCCTTTTAACAGCATAATGTTACAAAATTGTGAAGGGTGAAATTCTGTCTGGATGTTCATGAGCAATTTATATTGCAGGCAAGGTCTATGTTATCATAAGCAGAGACAATAAGGGAAGCTGGGCTTTGACCACTGGAAGAAGAAACAGCTAACACTGAATACTAAATGAAACAGTTTTTCTGATTTATCTACGCATGTCTGTAGCATTAATATTTTCCATCTGTGAACATTTTTTATCTGCATATTGGGAGGCTGGACAGTTCGTTAATTTGAAGAGTAAAATCTTAAAAGCAGATGATAGTTTCTTGTCTTTTTCTGTGTTCTTTTAAATAGGAACAGATGTCTCAGGTGTTAGATGCAATGTTTGAAAAGCTGGTTGAAGGAGGGGAACATGTCATTGATCAAGGGGATGATGGTGACAACTTCTATGTCATTGACAGGTGAACCGCTGTGTCTTATTGTAGCACAACGTATTATGCAAAAGTCCATTGAGAAAAAAATCTATTTCTCTACTTACTTTTATTTAACTCTTACTTGAGTTTGCAAGGGAGAGAGAAAAAAGAACACACATGAACCAGTACAGCTGTCTGAGTTACAGAGAGCAATTTTTGAAAGGAGGCAGATTTTTCATATGGAAATGTCCCTGTCCTCTTTATGCATTGCTAGATCCCAGAGGCTGTTTTTATTTTGTGGTGTGATTTGGGGTTTTTTAGCCATTTGGGATAGCTATGTCATGTTTTACCAGATACCAGATTGTACTGCATCCCCAATGCAAAAAAAGAGTTACTAATTTAATGTTGTGGAGAAGAAATCCACAATATATTAGATAAAAACATACATTTATTTCATAATCTTAATGTTGCTTTTCACATGCATTCCTTCTGTTTCCTGCATCTCCTCTATTTATTACATTATAGATCACTACTTTAAAATATTTTAAATGTTAAAAAACTTGTATTATTATTTCAGTGATCATATCATAGTAATTTTTTGCAAAAACTTGTTACATTTGTATTTGGTGTGTTTAAAATGAAATTTAAAAACAGTTTCTAAGTAAGATCTTTATTTTTAATAAGTTCTGGTGATCAATAGATCACTGTACATCCAGTTTATCTTTAAACTCAGTTAATGTAAAAACTAAAAACCTTATTCTTCCCTTTACCAAGGAACTACTTTTATTATTTATGGAAGTGATTAAGATGCCTCTGCAAGGTGTTTATTATCAGTTAAACAAGCAGATGTATCTTTCAAATGGTTTGTCTTTGAAATTCACGGTATAAAAAACATAGTGAGGGGCTGCTTAGAAAAGACCAACAATGGATTCTGCTCACTGTATTTATGTATCTTTTCAACAGAGGTACATATGATATTTACGTAAAATGTGATGGTGTTGGAAGGTGTGTTGGAACCTATGATAACCGAGGAAGTTTTGGTGAGTTGGCCTTAATGTACAATACACCCAGAGCAGCTACAATTATAGCTACCTCTCCTGGTGCCATCTGGGGTTTGGTAAGTGAAATACTTGTTTAAAGATATTATTTGTTTTAATTATTTTTATATAAATTGCACTGGTATACTATATCGGCTTTAAAAAAAAAATGATCATTTCAGAAAGTTTAATTTTTAAAATTCTGAGAACTCCCAACACAATACTGTCTTTTTTTTCCAGAAACTGCAGAGTCAAGCCTATGGCTTGAGAAAACACTGAGTTGTTTTTTTTTAAAAAAAATTTCTTTTATTCTATTTGAATGATAATTTCCCAAACTGCAAACCACTTGACAATTACTTAGACACATATATTAAATGTTTTCCCACCTCTTGACTGGAAATACCTTTGGTTCCAGAGTAAAATTCAAACGTGAGGTTATTTATCGGTGTTACCTATCTGGATCTATCTACAACAGTAATAGAATTTACCAAAAGACTAAAACTGGGATAGTTATCATCAAGATGTATTTCTCAATCTAATGATTGATTCCAAGATAACATTTTCCTGTTGAAGTGACACACATAATTTTTCAACATCTTAATCTACATGACTTTTGGGATCATGGCAGAGTTTAGGACACTTTAAACTGGATTGGGTTATATTGGCCAGCAAGTCCCACTGATAGGAGTGCAGGCTTGCAAAGCATTTCACCTCTTGTCTGCCACCAGGGCACAGTCATGTGAAGTTAACAGAAGAAAACAGCATATATGCAGTTTTTCCATCTGTCTGCTTCACTGGGGTGGCCAAATATTAAGGAATGCCCAGCTGGCTGTTCAGGGCAGCAGTGAGTCTTGTTCTGCTGAAAGAGCAGAAAATGGGTGGTGACCTAAGACCCAGGCCCATGTATTTTGGGTTTGTTTGTATAATAGAAAAACCTCTTTGAGTACATACCAATATGTATGGGACCTCAGGACAATGAAAAAACTTTGTAAATGAAATACTTAAACACTGAGGATTTCTTAAATATCATAAATTACCCACTCGGTGTTCATTGTATAGCTGACCTGTTTAAGGTACACTCTACCCTCTTAGTGTGAACTCTACATATATTCTCTGTAGAAGGGCAGAGAAGCTTTTCACAACCTGAATCAGATCAGGAGCTTAACTTCAGGAGCTCTTGAATGACCTCTAGAGGAATCTTTCTCAGCTGACTGTAGAGGGAGACTATCCAGCTACTTTGACAGCTGAACTGAGTGACTAAAATTGGGTAATATGAACATATTCAGTCATTTATATTTTCTACCACACGCTCATTTTCTGTTAATAAGCTCCCTTTTTCTCTTTGCGTTTACAGGACAGGGTAACGTTCCGAAGAATCATTGTAAAAAATAATGCCAAAAAGAGAAGAATGTATGAAAATTTTATTGAGTCATTGCCATTCCTTAAATCTTTAGAAGTAAGATTTGCCTTGCATTATTTTAATGGGTGGATACCTAATAAAATTCTGCTTTTTATTTTTAAGAGCTTTATTTTTATATGTCTGTTTTTCCAAAATAATTTTTGAATTGGAATGTATAGACTTCTTACAAAAATGTAAACTCTATCAAAACATCTAGGTGTTAAGAGTATAATATACCCTCTGGAACACTATTCAACAGTTCTTTTTTTTAGTTCCTATAAAACCAGGAAAAAAAGATACTCTGCTATGTGCAAAAATTCATTTAAAAAATATGAAAGGGCTTCCTGCATATAATATTATAACACTAATGAAATATTTCTTACTTTTTCTTTTTTAAATTAAGGTATCTGAGCGTTTAAAAGTGGTTGATGTGATTGGCACCAAAGTGTACAAAGATGGAGAACAAATCATTGCTCAGGTATATTTTATTTCTAGTTTTTGTTTTCTAATAGGTAACGATTACCATGTTATCTATAGATAATAAATACTTTTAAACTATGTTTTTCTTTCTCAGATGAAACAAAAATATTATATCTTGTATCTAAAAGAGGTGATTATTTTGTTACAGCAGCTAATTTTTCATTTATGTTACTTTGCAAAACATCCCTCTGTTGATACTAATCAAGGAGTCAATGTTTTTAGTATACTTAGAAATTTAAACTATATAAAAGAATATTGGTCCAATAAGGACCAGTGAAGACTTACCTTGGTTTTGTTGTTAAAATATTATAAGAATGCAGAAGTAAACTCTTCAGGGTAGGCAACTGAGATTTTCTTGCCCCAAAATAATTATTGGATATCAGATAGCCCTTGGAGACTTTTTATAGTGGAAACTCTATAAGGGAAGTAATAGGGAGGGAATGCAAAGGTGGAGGCAGAGGACCAAGGATCCTAAATTCTTCCATAGTATTGTTTTTCTCTGCATTGTGTATAAGGAACAGTCAGCTATGTCTTTTCATAAAAAAGGTTTTGCTGTCAGTTCTGTATGGATATTTTGATTATGTGCCTGTGAGTATGGTTTTCACATTAAGAGTGATTCTTTTGCCAAAGTCATCAAAAAGGTGAGCTTCAAGGCAAACATTTCAATGTTACCATGAAACTAAAAAGGAAATTTCACATTTCCTTTACTCACTTTATTTTTTTTTTCTTCTACAGGGTGACTTGGCAGATTCTTTCTTCATTGTGGAATCTGGAGAAGTAAGGATTATAATGACAAGGAAGGTAAACATCCCTAAACCACAGAATTTCCTATTTATAATGATGCATTCTAAATGTTAAACAGTAACACTACCATTGTTACTAATTTTGCTTATGCAATCCTGAGTTCAGCAAATCTCTCATTTTCTCTCTTCCTTTCTCTTTTTTATCTGATATTTCAGGGTAAACAAGATGTAGAAGAGAATGGAGCAGTTGAAATAGCTCGATGCTCAAGAGGACAATATTTTGGAGAACTTGCTCTTGTAACCAACAAACCACGAGCCGCTTCTGCGTTTGCTCTTGGCACTGTCAAATGTTTAGGTATTGCTCATTTTACATATAATATAAAATTATACATAATCTATCTGGTTGTTTTTACTGTGAAATCTCTTTCTCCAGAATATAGGATTTAATTACGTTTACCAAATTAAGACAAAATACCTCATGTATTACTGTGCATTCCTATTGACATTATTTATCTGCAAAGAATATTTGCAATTGATAACTGGTATTAAACACAAATTTGCCAATGTCTCTCTGATCCCATGGAAGTAGGAAGTGTTTCAGAATAGCACAGAGAGTATTGCTGCAAACCATGTATAGCGATCAGATAAATGTGTAATACGCTGCAGAAAGTTAAGGTATTTCTTTTCTCAGTAGACTGACTGTTGTCAGTCAACTGTGATAAAAATCCTGTCCCCATTTTATCACCGTGACTTAAGCTTTAACAAATTCTTTGTCTTCACCAGCTGTTAATTTAATCATTCCATCACACTGTAGTCTCAGACACAGGAAAAGCAAAGACTATTGGAGTTGTGCTCATAGACCACACTTTGCATATGCTGCTTTTCATGGTCTAATGTTTAGCTCCTAAATATTTGTATCTTAATTATGCAAAAACTGTAAACTGCAAAGACAGATTGGGAATTCTTGAATGACAGTTTGATTACCAAGCCAATAACCAAAAAAGGTATATACTTGTAAAACGGTATATACTTATAAAGGTATTATTTTTAAACATCCTTACCCCCAAACACACTGAGATGATCACACAATAAAGATCAAGAATGGCAGAGAGGAAAGAATGAGATGCGGTGGTGACAAGAGTATCATTACCCAGTATGGGTGAGTCACTAAGATCCCTGGCACTTCCCAAATAGCAGAGATCTTGAATTTTTCTCAAGAGCCAAGAGACTACAGGCAGCAGGTTGGAAGCTGGTTGAAGTACATAGCCTGGCCCATTGGCTATAACAATAGAGGATACCATGCGATCATATAAAGAAAAAATTTGGGTTGGCTGCACATTGACTTTGCATGTGAATTACAGTCTCCAACTTCTCCTACATTTGCTGGGAAATTATTGTCTATTACAATATCCACCGTGGGTGGAAGCAGGTAAAAATAGCAAGGAAATACACTAAGTTAGAGCACAAACAACATCAACAAGGAATGCATTTTTTTTTTTAAGTCTCAAAAGACCTTAAAAACTATGTTCTGTGGAATAATCCAGGCCGCTTCAGACTTCTTCAGCAGCTCTGGGGTGGCGCAGATTTTAATATGAAAATATCTTAGAATTTGCTACATTTCTTATTTTTAAGTTTATTTCTGAAGTTTCAAGACAGTAATGTGTTGGTTGATCTTGGTTTTGCTCTGGTAAGTGCTTCTCTTCTGTGCAAACAGTATATGCCTCAGTAATAGGTGTCCTGTTATAATTTAAATTTTTACATTGGAATGTCATAAACACCAAGATTAGTGTCTGCAACTGATAAGCATATTATATTCTGTCTCTTTCTCTCCCTTTTTATCCTAGTTATGGATGTGCAGGCATTTGAAAGGCTTTTGGGACCTTGTAAGGAGATTCTGAAAAGAAACATTGCAAACTATGAAGAGCAGCTAGTTGCTTTGTTTGGAACGAACATGGACATTGCTGATCCCAGTGCATGAAATACACATTGGAGCGACCAGATCTGTTATGAGGATATAGCACAGTGGTGGTTAGTCCACTAAGAAATTGTCTCTCTTCCTATAGATGCCAAGCATTTTCTGTGATTTTAAAAGTGGGTTTGGGGGTATTTTTTTGATTTATTACAGCGGTAATACTAGTAAACAAACCAGGAATTCAATAAATTGTGGGCTTGATTTTTGAACGTGCTTAGCACCGATGGTTCCATCTGGCATTAAGACAACTCATGGTAGGTAGCACAGCACCTTTGAGAATCAAGTCCTTTAACACAGCATTTCCTTAAGGTGTAGATTAAAAAAACAAAACCCCACATGCGATGAACTTGTTAAACCAGCTTCTGTTCTTCAAAGAGGTTACAACTTTTCTGGAAAGACTGTTAGTTTGAATGTGATATGTTGAAAGTATTAGTGCACACAAAGTGTTTATATGTATTGATACAGAAGATACACAGTAGATATTACTTTCTGACTATTACAGTTGTCATGATTTTATGTTGCATTTATCACAGATGTAGTGAATCACCAAGACTAATCGTAAGATAAAGCATGACAATGCATTTTGTGTAATGCTCATGACCCAAATCTGATTTTTAACATTTTGTAATTTGTTTTAAAGTCCTTTGTTTACTGTCATGTTTCAGCACGACATTGTAATATCTTATGCAATCTAGAGGACTTGTATATTTTTGCAATAAACTGCATTTTTTTATTAGTTAAATGTATTCTGTACAGTCTAGAGTGAGGACAGCTGACAAACTAACCTTAACGCTTTAAAAGCAAGGGCATAGGTTATTGTCATGTTCTACTTAATCATATGTAACCTATATTGTTTTCCTTTTTCCTCATTTTATATTTATGCATTTTGTCTTCTCTATCTATGCTTGTTCTCTAGCTTTTTTTTTTTTTTTTAGGTCTCACTTTTTTTATCTCTTAAAACTTTTACCTGTTTCAAATTAAATGATCTCTGTATATCTCTCTTCCTGCAGTCTAATCTTAGCTATCAAAGACCAGATTCAATTACTGAAGTGACTGAAAACAAAAGCTATGCTAAACTAAGCTTGTCCTTAAAAAATCGTTATCAGGAACTAAATTTTTTTTATTATTATTTGAAAGATCCAATACTTCAACAGCTTTGCACAAATCTAGAAAGTATGTAATTGTTAAAGCTAACATGTCCTGCTTTCAGAAACCTGTTAGGTAGTCATAAAATAATCTTTTTAGCATGGGATACCTTCTGAGACTGAGGAGAGAGAATATCATCTTAATGAAGAGCACAGGGCTCATTGCTTACAAGGGTCTGTGACTGGAAATTTCAGGCACAGTCCAATTTTAATACTGCTTACTGACCTATCCATTGACGTACATGGAAAGCTAGTGCACATCATGGTGACTGGCAGCCGTTCTGCCAGAGTGATACTCCAAGAAATATAGGAAGGCTGCTTGTGCCCTGTTTCAAACACCTGAATTATAACATCTTTCCTTCTTAGATAATGACTTTTCTATTTGTGTATGTTGATGTAATTATTATCCAACAGTTAGTGATATGTTCTGACAATTCATATAATCATACCCGTATGTGAAATTATGATTATATAACAATATATAATTTATATCATAGAGTATGGTATAAATTATAAGCCAGATTCCTAATGAAATACAATCTGAGCAAAATTTACAAATGTCAGGTTTGTTTTTTTTTTTACCTAGAAACCTGGTATAGATAATTGCACATATGATAACTTGCCTTTGTACTTTTGATTTATGAAAAAAAAAAACAGAAGCCTGTTATTCTAGAAGGAAATATCAGGTAATCATAATCTACATTCCTGTCATTCTGTGTTTAAACTCTAAAAGCTACCTATGTTTTGCACTAGCTTGATGTGATTAAGAAAAATGCTAGACATCACCTGTATGGCAGTAAACTGCAATCAAGGCCATAAATGCCAGTCACAATATTTTCAATATTGTTGGTTATATTTAAAGTTTCCTTACAATAAACAACACTTTTATATATAAAAACATATGTTTATTGATACTTTTCTGTTTTAATTCCATTATCATAAAGTTACAAGTGACCTATTTATATTCATTTATTAAAACATTCATAATTCTTAAAAATATCATGTTGGTTTTCAGAAATGATGTTAAGTGGATGCTCTGTCTGCTCAGAATAGATGACATTGCTGTGGGAATTGTCATAGGTACTTTGTATTTGATGACTTTCTTGTAGCTTATAGCTGGGAAAAAGCTGTGGAGTGACAAATTTAAGATAATCAGAGACTTTCATTTTTCCATGTTGCAGCAGTTTTATTATGTTGCTTTTAGGGAATGGATGATTTCTGGAAGTTTCTCTGTTGCTGAATCCAGGGGAGGTTAACCAACAATAATAAATTGTCGTTTTGCAAGTTTCATCCAAATCATGATATCCTTTATCAGTCAGCACTTGGGATTTCTTCTGGATCTGTTCATATGTACACTTCAGACATTCCAGTCTTTGTGGTACAAATGTGGCCAGTGTTCACCCCAAGAAGGGTCACTGATTTTTAACGACATTTCAAAAAAAGGTAGATAGTTCTAATAATTTTAAACAATACTGTATCATGTTTACCTTATGAGACTACCTGTGTCCATACTTGGATTATGTGATGCTTCTATTATTAAAGATTTTTATTGTCCTTGTTTGTAGTCAGGTCGCTAAAGAAATGAGACTTCAGGTATTACTTTGCACATACACGTTACTTTGTTCCTTCTCTCTCTCCCCAATCTCACCAGCAATTCATAATTCTGCAGATGATTTAAATGAATTTGACAGATGGCTAAGTTCTAAAAGGGGGGAAGATGAAAGATGCTTCAGTGAGTTTGTTGAAAATATGCCCTGCTGTGTGAGGAGAGAAAAGTCTGAGAGAAATCCTGTCACGAAAGGCATTCATGGCCTCACATGTTACTAAGCAAAAGAGAATCCACATGGCAGCAAATGTTTACAAATGCTTTAACCATGGGGAAAAAAAATTTGACCGCAGCCCTCAGTCAATCACAAGACACAGACCCTGAGGAAAGCAAGCTTCCTTGGTCCTAGTGCTGATGCCATCCCTTTTTAAATGTCATTCATTGGTGCTTCTTGAGATTTCATTCAAGTTCATCTGGAATAAACACTTCTGATATCATTGCCTTCTGGAATCGCCTGTTGGAGGTCCAGACGTGACCAATTTTGGAAATCTTGGGCAAATCTGTGAAGAGCATTTTGAAAACCATGTGCAACCTAAACCACTGTCACTTCATCTTCTTTCTTTGTGCTGTCTTTTGTATTCAGTAAAGACTATTCTTCTCCTTGCTGGAATGGTGGGTTTAGTTTGTGTTTGGTTTGGTTTGATTTTGTTAGTTTTGGTTTGTTTTGTTTGAAATGTTTGGTGCTTTAAGCTTTCTGTAAGGTGACTTTGAGATAGACATCACAATTTATGTAATTCTGTAGTTTACGATGCACTTCCCATGGCAAGCAGTATTGGTTTTCAATATCAAGAGTTCCCAGATGTGAAAAATCAGTATCTGCTCGTCATCCTTCACAGACATGGCACATGAAATTCCTAGTTGTCTGTTTTCAGACACTTCCTGTGTCTGATAGCTTTTGCTGAACAGAGTGCTATGCTGAAAGTCAATTTGCCACAGCATGGACATTCTTAGATGCTCTTGCAAAAGTTTTTATGCTAGTTTAAAGGTCTTTTCATCTATTCATACATGTAATGGTTATCGGTGTGTATTTTTGGGAGGTTTCTAAGATACTTTCCTGTGTCTGTAGTTCTCAAATAATACTGCTGCAGTTTTCTCTGGGAGGAATTGCCTCTTTGTATGGTGAGTGTATACAGACTGTCTCACAAAATTTAGGATAATTTTCAAATCATTCAGAGAGTTTCATGTCCTTTGGATATATGCCAAGGTTATTTCCAAATTCCTAATCTACTTTTGGCTCAGAAAGATGCTTAACAGGCTGGACAGTCTCACTTCATGAACTGAAGGGGAGCTGAGTAATTTTGGTAGGATATGTAAAGCCTGAAGAAAATTACATTTTAACATTGTCTCTTCCTTCACCCCATTTCTCTCTTTCGCTCAAAATTCTGACAGCCAGGGGAAAAGCCAATGGCAGTAGGGGGATGTAAGGCAAGTAGAGTTACTGTCTGGGTCTATGTTGGGATGCAGCAGTCTGGTTGACTAGGCAGTGATTCTCTCTGCCTCATCCCCCTTGTCCCTTCCCTGTCCTTTCTACGACGGCAAATAAAGCTGAGCTGGAGTGCAGTAATGGCATTGCCATGGTTGTGTGAATACGACTGTGCCCAGTCAAACCCATGAGAAAAGACTCTGACACTAGATTATTCTAGCCCACTGTGACAGTATCTGCTGATTCAACCTTTTCTTATTGAGGTAAATTAAATTAGGATGGCCTAAAAATAGCATCATGGCATGGTATGAATACTTTGTTCTTTCTTCTTTGAAGGTACTGTAAACTTATTACCAAGCTATTTCTTCTTCTTTGTTGCTTTGTCCTTGCGGCATCAGGTGGTGTGACTATCTCAGTCAATTTTAGCTTCACTACATCTTTAGTTTTGGGCTGCATCTGTATGGTTATATCCATTGTAGGAAATGTTATCTCCCTGAAACTACTAGGTAGCACCGAGGCATTGGATGACCAACATTCATACTGTTTTCCAGTATTTGGGTGCGCTCATTTATACACTGTCTTAGAATCTTTCTTCCAGCTTTGCATGTGGGGTGTTCATACACAGGTGGCCAACTGAGAATAGTCCTTGGCCTATGGTAGCTCCCAAACTATCAAAAAATTATTTGCTGTTGGCCCACACAAAAACTGTGCCAGGGCTATTCTGAGAAAAAAACAAACAAACAAACCAAACCAAACCATTACAGTAGAGATGATTGTATTCCAGTGCCCAGGAACACTCCCCAGTGTTTTAATATACCAGTCAGCAGCGAGGGAACCTACAGGTCACATGTAGTCTCTTCTTGACTTGTTTTACAGAGAGCTTTGAGCTGGGCATTTCCTTATTTATCGCTCTTCTGGATTGTTTCTTGGTATATTAGGTCTTTCTTTTTTCCTGATACACTTGTAATTTCTGTCTTGCTCTGTCTTTGTAGATGACAAAGGTTTAGCTAAAACTGGAATCTGTTCCATAAAGACATGAAATAAATTTCTCATTAATTTCTGGCCTGTCTTGTAAGAAAAAAAAAAAAATCTGGCCTGTTATTTTTTCTGTTTCTCTCCAACTCAAACCACTGCAGGGAGCTGAGTGAAGTTTCCCTTCTAACACGCAAGGAAAAAAAATCTTTCCTGGGAGCAACAAGTCCTCTGTTCCTCTGCTCTGTGTTCCCAACAGCATCCTCTGTGAGGAGATTAAAGAGGTGAAACATGGGGGCAGGCATGCCTAGAGTTGTTGGGAAGGTGGAGAGAGCCAACCACTGTTGCAGCTAGCCACAAAAGGCTGTGAGAAAAGGAAATTAATATAAATGTCTTTAGGAGACACAGAAGTCATTGAGAAGGCAGTAAGATGATGTGAAAGGGTCTGGCAGAATGGCTGCAGAATGGAGGCTGCCACGTTGGATGGAAGAGGAAGCTCTGGTGAGCAGGGGTGCTCTGATGTCTGGGGAGCATTTAGTTAATTACTGAGGGTGGGTGTCTGCATGTGGATACGAAGGCTCCTGTAGCAGATTTGAAGTAATGATATGCTGTATCTCAGAGAGTCAGCAGAAGTAGCTGTGTCATAAGGGCAGGGCAGCAGAGATTAAAAGCTGAGATAGGCACAAACCTGACGTATGTTTTGTATTTTACTAATATGGCTTTGATTTTAATAATACACGTTTTTAAAATCTACTTTGTGGTTTCTTCACTTTGTGGCTGGGAATTTTAAGAGGTATATGGTTAGGATGAAAATTTATCTATATCTTTATTTTCTGTTTATGTACTCTCTCCTTATTTTGTGCTTTTTGGTAGCCATCAATAATGTGACAAGAATTCTGCCTCTCTTAAAACAGCATAAGCAACTGAATCAGCACAGCTACCAACAATGTCCGTGTTACACAGCCCTGATTCATTCTCCAAGCACCCATTCATTTTGCACATGGAGTACGGCGAGGTAGGGGGTGTGTGGAGGGGGAGTAATGATTTAATTAGAGACTAGGCATACAGAGCAAGGAGTATGATATTGACATAATCTTACTTCTGATATTTAAAAGATACATATTTGATTTCAAGCAAGCTCTGATAGAGTTTTTGTGTGTCCTGCTGCCATCTGCTGCATGGACTACGTGTCCTCATTTTCTCTTATATCCTCACTGAGGAAATGCTGATTTACTGTATGCAAAGGAGAAAAGGTAGATTTGAAAATAAGAAAGCTGTTACATGTCTGCTCTTAAAATCTGTGAATTCAGACACTCATCTTTACAAGAGGTTAATCTCAGTCCTGGGTAGGATTCATGTTTTTGTGCTTTCTGGGTACGTCATAGATGCTAAGTGTGATACTGAGCCTCCAATTCAGCAGTGGTATGTACTTGTCTAGACCTGTACCTGCAATCTGGGACAGTGGATCTCAGAGGTCTGGGCTTCACACCTAACACTCTTATGCATGAGTTTCAGAGACCTGTGAACCTTCCTGGCACATGGATTTAACATTTAGTTTGGAAAAAAATGCTTTTAATTTTGGGTAGGAAAAGTACATAGTGGAGGGAAACATGCTCCATAACAAGGTATAAAGCTTTAGAATTTGACGGGTCTTGAGACAGAATTTTGTATCTTTGGTAGCTGCTTGATTCAGCCTCTGTGCTTTCCACTTCCCACACTGGAGCAGATGGAGCTTTCAGAGGAGTAAACTGTGTTTCACCTTGCAAGTGGCTGTACCATGGCGGGGTATCCTATCTGCAGAATGGAGACGTCTGCACACACAGGTCCTCTGCCAAGCCTCAGTCTGGAAATGCAGGGTCTGCAGTAAAATTCATTGAAAACCCCAGAAGCTTGGATCTCTCTCTCCAAAGAGCCTTAAGGCTACTTAGATGTATAAAGGAGATCAAAAGAGAAAGGCAAAGAGGAGGAACACAGCTTTAAAGTTAATTTTATTATCGAGTGGTGTAAAAAAAAATTAAAAATTCCTGGTTAGCTGTTTTCAGTGTATTAAGAAAATATATTTTAGAGAGAAGATGCCCTGAATATTTCTTCTATAAAGATGTATCAGTTATTTAGAAAAAGCCTGAATTCAAAATGAAGGAAAAAATCTGAGCTAGTAGGGTGTAGGGTTAGACAGTTGATATTATAATAAGCTGTCTAGTCACTTAAAAGTTGAATTGCAACATTATATTTCAGATTTTTCCTGGAGGCATTTTCTCAAGTAACTCTCATATTTGTAAAGGATTTAGTTTGGTACATGATTAAGTACAGAAGATTTTTAGTTACATTCCATGGCATTGTTTTTTTACTATTTTTATTTTTTTTTAATCTAGACTTGCACATGCACATATAAAAAGTAATAATTTCTGATTCACAGCGCAGAAGATACGGCAGGTTTTTGAAAGCAATGACTCCCTTCAAACAGTACCTACAGATGACAATGTCTTCGCTAACAGGCAAACTGTTACTTCCTGGAAAAGCCAGATCTTTAAGTGATGTGCCAATGACACTTGCATATCGAGTGTGTTTGATTCCAAGTACAATTTCGTGGTGTGTGTGTGTGGTTTCATTTTTCTTTTCAATTGTATTACCCTTTTAGACCTGTGGAAACAATAAGACCGGCGTTCCCTCTAGTGGCCACTAGCAGCACGTTGCATGGGACACAAAGCTTGCCGAGAACTCGATCGGGGAACCATTTCTAGTTATATTGTAGTGGTTAGCCATTTTTGGTTATTTTCTCGCACAGCTATGTTAGGTGCCTGAAAGGCAGAACTGTTGTAGATGGCAAATTACAACAAGAGCTCTGGTGCAGGATTTAGGGCACATTCACATGCTTGGGATGATGTGGAAAATAGGGCAAGAAGAAATGCTTTTCTTGGAAATATCCCAACAGCTGCAAAATCTTGAAACTCTTTATCAGTTTCTAAATCTTATTATTTCTGAATTGTGTGTGTATTTGCTTTGTATCGGATCATGCACGGTCATGCATTTTACGATGAGGGTTTGGCCCCAGGAGACAAGGAATCCGTTCCTATCTCTGCGCTCTCCCAGAGTTACTGTGTGAGCGGGCGAAGCTCACAACGCCCCTACTGTGATTTTTCAGTCAGTAAAACGCAAGTAACGTCAGACCAAACCAGGTTGATATTTTCGCAATAAACGTATGGGAATATATGGGAGACGCTACTGGACTGGTGAACCTGCGAGGGAATTCTGCTCCCCACGAACTTGTATTTTGGACCTAAGCCACGACCGATGTCCTTGTAATGAAACGAAAAGGAGGGAAGCGGCCAGAGCGGGGCCCAGCGCTGCTGACTCATCCGCTGACCTTTAGCAACTTCCTTTGCACCGAGCGCGCCGCAGCCCTCATTTGGCGCAAGCGAGCGGGGCGGTTCCGC
>NW_008620850.1:3936-6176 GCF_000691845.1 Merops nubicus | reverse complement strand
CGGCGCCCTCACGGCAGCTGACCGCCCTGGGGGTGCGGGATCCGCCTTTGTTTTCCAAACGCCGCAAAACTTTTCGAGGTGTAGTGTGATGTGCAGAGGTAAAGTAGAGATTTGCCAATTTAATCGGGCCTCTCGCTGGTAGTTTTGTGGGTGCCTCTAAGCTGCCACAATTAATTTGGAGGGGGGAAAAAAAAACCCTTTTCACACCCCTATCGGAGGAAACTTATTGGTTTAAGTACCAAAATGACATATTATTTGCACTGGGAGTACTGTGGAATTAAAATTGTAAAGTGGATGAGGTGATGTGCTTAAGGCTTCCCCTGGAAGAGGAACATTTTCTGACACTAAGAACTTCCGACAAAATAGGCAAGGTGTACTGTGTGCTGAAGGTTTTAACACGTATTAATTTTGAAAACCAGTTTTATTAATACTTAATGAGACTTTTACTTTCCTGTTTACTGGGTGAAACCTTTCCTATTCAAATGGTTCCATGCTCAAGAATGTTTTGGAAGACTGAACAAGTTGGAAATTTCTTTTTTCATTGAACAAAATCTCTTTTGAAGCGTTTTCTAGACTGCTTGCCATAAAGCAGTGCAACCGAGTGTTTGCCTGTGGCAGAACTTTGGCCTGAAATACTTGGCCTGAAGGGTACCTGAAGAAAGACATTCTTCATTTGAATTGGCTGCATTTTTGTTTAGTCTTAAAGTATTAAATTTCTTTCAGTTTTTCTGATTTTCATGTGTTGTGATATTAAGTCAATATTTAAATATTCTTTGAAGCTGGGATAGCTTAAGGATATGAAGGAAGTTTTCATTTACCCTCCTGTTTTGGTTACTCTCACCAAGACAGTGCTATGAGTGAGTTCTTTTGCCGTTCTGCAGCACTTCATGTGAGTCACCTTGTGTATGTAGATCATGGAGACTTCTTAGGACCGTGTATCTGGCAGTTACTTTTAGCTAAATTGTCCTGTAGTTGATTCAGTCAGATCACAACAACGGTCATGAATTCACTGGCACTGACTTGGTTCAGTAGTATCACTGAAGCGTAACTAAAGCAAGACCATCAAATGAGGTGGGAATAGGAAAGCAAAAGATCAAGTGAAATATATGAATTAAATATTCACAATAACTTATTTATATAATTAATAATGAAACATAGAGGCATTTGATTTTTTTAAAAATTAATATAATTCAAAATAAAATAATTTGTTGGTACGATGAATGTTTTTTCTGTGTTGTTAAAGTTTTCACATCTGTATTTATGCCCAGTCACTTCTCTAATCATCAGGGATATTTATCATTTGTAGCACTGCCCAGGAGCAGTCTGAAACTTGTTCACAACTTAAAGAACATTTAATACCTTTACAGATTTCCCCTCTACTTCCCAATTTCTTCAACCATTGACTTCTCTGTTTAGGTTGCAGACTCTTGCAGGGAGCTGTATGACCCAGTCTTTTTTGTTTACTGCAATATTAGTAATTAAGACCAATAATAACAATGACCTTTTGTTTAACCACAGGAGGAAAACTTCCAAGCTGGTTTCTGTGATTTGGATTTTACTCTGTTGGATCTTTATAACTATAAATGCTGCTTTTTTGTTTTGTTTGTTATTAATTAATAAATGAGCACGTATGACATCTGACTGTTACATTATCTGTTTAAGAATAGATTTTTGTTTTGTACTGAAATGAGATGTCCAAATCGTATATAAATTATCAGTAGTGTAATTATATAATTTTTCTTCTCTGTGTGTTGTAACCATTTGTCCACTTCTTATTTTTGTCACATATTTTTTCTTTGTATCAAGGGACAATCATACTAGACAAATACAAGATGCTGTTTCAAATGTGGAAAAACATTTTGGTGAATTGTGCCAAATATTTGCTGGATATGTACGTAAAACTGCCAGACTACGAGACAAAGCAGATCTTCTGGTAAATGAAATGCGTGCATATGCAGCCACAGAGACACCAAACTTAAAAGCTGGACTGGAAAACTTTGCAGATGAATTTGCCAGACTGCAGGATTATCGCCAGGCAGAGGTACAAAACTAAAGCTGTGTGTGTTGTGTTTGCCATCTGAACTTTTCAGTTACTTATCTGTGATTAAAAGGAAAAAGATACATTTCTGTGATCACAAAAGAAACGTAGGAGAAAACACTTTAGAATATATTAGTGGCAGAGCAGAATAGTCTGCCAGAGCATTAATCATTTACTCTCCTAATAGCTTTAGTGAGAACTG
>NW_008620850.1:0-3905 GCF_000691845.1 Merops nubicus | reverse complement strand
CCTGCTGAAGTCAGTGAAACTGTCCATATGAGCCCTCACACAGTCCAGGGCAGAGCAAGTCTTTTATTGTTTTTTTAGACTTTGTGACTTTGCGTTATGATTTCTGGTTAATAAAGGGTTCTTTTTGTTTTGTGACTTGTTGTCTAGCAGAAGCTGAGGTAGAATCAGTCATTTTCCTTTGGCCAAGTCTGTTGCCTGAAGCAGCATGGAAGAGATTACTAACTGGGATCCTTTACTGGGCACTGACAGCGCCTCCGAGGCCTGGTTGGGGACCACTGTCTGTTCCCTAAGTCTGTAGTTCAGCACTAGGAGTACAAACTTGATAACGACCACATGTGACAACACAGTCACGTTTCTCCTAGATACACAAGAGTGTAAAGAAAGGTATTTATACCACTTACACATCTGTGTGTGGGGCCAGTCAGACTGTAACTTAGGATACAGAATTCCAAATGCTGAGATTTAAGAAAAAATAAATTCATTCACATGTAGTCAAACTAGTTTTTGGAGTATGTATCCTTTCAACAGGGCATAGAAAATTCCCCTGTATAGTTTTGAAAAGCTAAGGACTATTAATTTAAAAAAAGAGACTGAAGTAGTTGATGTTCTTGATGTTTTCAGATGTTTTTTTTTTTAAAAAGAAAACCTTCCAAAAGAAGTTAGTCTGTAAGGTATTTAGTCTACTAAGTAGAGCGTTTGAAAACAAGAAATAACACATGGATCTTTAACAATGTAATTAGGACCAGATTTTTAAGTAGCTGTAAGAAATCCAAGGGAGTGGATAGTGTGATTTTTAGGTTTTTTTTCCGTAAGCTCTTATACATCTGGTTCCAGCTGGGCCACACCTAAGTCCTTATACTTCAGTTGGTGTAATAGCAATTTATCTCTCAGTTTACAGGATAAATTTATATTCTGGCCAAAGGTGTATGTGAAATCAGACTGCATGATCTCTCTGACTGCTTTCACCTTGAAAGTGTGAATCTGTAATTTTTACCTGCCTATATAACAACTTGAGTTTTGACTGTTTGGATTTTTTAAGTGTGTTTTCAAGAATCTGGCATTTGACTTGCATCCTCTTACCATGCCTGTCCTCAAACTACCACTGCTGCCCTTTGAAGGAGAAAAGGCAGAAGCAGCAAAGGAAGAGAGAAGCTTTTACCCTTTAAATCAAGTTCTCCTCATGAAAACCAAATAGATAATCTCAGCTCTATTTCTTTTGGACATCAGGTTAATTAACTAGTTTTGTATATGTTGACAATGTAGGCAAGAGAAAATAAGCGTATATGGGTTATTGATTTCTGGTCTTCAGCTGCAGTGCTAGCTATATAAATGCTGAGGTGTGAGGTACTTCCACAGTACGTGGAAGGGTAAGTAAGCAAGATGGGCAGGCCAGCTGGTGTTTGACAGTGCCCTGGTGGAGTGTAGTGAAGGAGAAATGTTTGCGCAGTTGGCATAGATTTGGGCTGACCTGTGACTGTGACTTTGGAGAGTAATGTCTGTCTGTTCCTAGTAGAGGTATACACCCTGTCCTAATTTGGATGTAACAGTGATGGGCCACATGACTCACTGGTCAAAAGTCATCTGCAGCTTGTGCTGGGGTTGATTTTGCCAATTTTGCCAAGCGGGGAGGTCTCATCCTGTTGCCCGTCTCACCATACGTGGCCGGTTTTCTGGCTAGGGAACTGAAGCAGAAATTGGGATGCGCTCCTCTGTGGGAGCGGCCGTGCATTTCACACAGCCTGTCGGGGGGGGGCTTAATATTTCCAGTACCTATGATGCCACTTCCATTATTTTTAAAAACAAAAAGGTTGAATTTCATACAGTAAGTTTGATAGCAAAGATGGCTTAGTCCATAATCTTATCAGGAAAGGCAGAGCAAATACTTTGGTCTTTTAACTTCAGAAAGCTGCAGGTCTCCAAGACGGAGTGTTTGATGTATTTACTACTCAGTTGTTAGAATCCCAGTGCTTCATTTGTCCTCAGGTATTGTCAAGGAAGAAAAAGGAAGTCCAGTAGAAATTGGCTTGAGCTCCTCAAAATACAAATGATTTACTGGTTAATTTAACTGACTTTTTTTTCAATATTTTTAAAACCTTCATCCCACTATATTTTCAGCATATATGGACTAAATTCCAAATAAGATAAGTCACTAGTAAATTAATTGTTCCTTGTTTCTGGACACCATAGATGTGAATGATTTCAGTGGCTTTGTGATTTCTTTTGTAGGTTGACAGGCTTGAAGCCAAGGTTGTTGAACCTCTGAAATGTTATGGGAACATAGTGAAACTTAAAAGGGTAAGTTAAACATCTGTTTTCTCACAGAGTACATTTTGGTGTTCAGACCACTTGATTGAAAACTTCTCTCTACAGTGGGGAGTGGTTATGATTTTTCATACTGAGGTAGTCAGTGTAACTAAATTATATAGTAATACATTTGAATTGAAGCTGTATGTGTGTTGGAGGAAGAAGCTTTCATTTGAAGACAAGGATACTCAGACTACTGGAGCACAAGCAAATGCTAAAAAAAGGCATTGTGGATAGTGTGAAACTTCCTGGATAGTGCAAATTTGGGATGTTTTTCTTTATAAATAATGCCATTCTTTTTATTGTTGTTATTCAGAGTTCCAAAAGGTGATTTACATTAAATGCTTTTGGCGCTTAGTCATCTGTATGCTGCCTTGAACAGCTATTCTAACTCAGAATTGTGTTCTACATTGAAGTTCACAATGTAGAAGATGGTTTTTGAAACTGATAAATGGGTAGTAGTCTGAATCTCTCTCTGTCTTGCAAAGTCATTAGGATGACCTGAAGATACACAAAAAACTGAGGTCTTGTCATTCACTGTATTCTACAAACGGTATATATAAGGGTTTGAAATATCCCCACAAAATACCTGTGAATTTCTTTCCTCCAGGAGGGGTAAGTTTGAGCCAACAATTTTTCATAAGCAGATATTACTTTATGAGATGAAAGTAGTTCTTCATATATCTTACATAGAGGATACCTTCATACTGTAAACTCAAATCTGTCATTTTTGTGTATACCTGTATCATAGCTATATAAATCAAAAAGGTAAATTGATCATCATTTGATGGTATTTTACATACAAAAATCTTAACACTGTGTCTTTCATGGTTAATTTGAATACATTGTGGCATTGCATCTCAAACTAGCGTTTTTTGTATGGTTTTGTTCTTGTATCTTTTCAATACAGTGAGGAACTGAGTACAGGGCTTGGAAGTTAACCACACAGCTGTCTCACTTGCTTGTTAGAGAAACAGTTACAAAGGAAATGCATCCTGCCCTTGAGTGGTACTACGTGTGGTAGTCCTTAGCAGAGCTGTAGACTGTGGCGCCCGTATCCTAGAATTTGACATCTTAATAGTCACTCTGAAACCCAGTTTGTGAGACCTAGAACTGACTGAGTATTCTACAGGATGTGAATGTTGAGGGTGGAAGACAACTTTCATGTTTGTGTCTGTAGGGTTGCTGAGGAAACACAGAGCACAACAGCAGTGCTTGGGACTTCCACAGCACTGGAGATACTTCCTTGAGGTGCGTTGCCACTGATAGCCAGTAAATGCTGAGGACAGAAGTAAGCCAGGTCTTCCCTTGCAACAGTGAATGGCATTTCCTGTTGTCTTTGCCTTTCCAAATGCCAGATAGCATTGCATAATGTTTATCTTGGCTACAGTGAGGAGTACAAGCCCTCAGCAAGTTTGCTGATGATACCAAGCTGGGAGGTGCTGTTGATGTGCCAGAGGGTTGGGTGCCATCCAGAGGGATCTGGACAGGGTAGAGAGGTGGGCTCAGGTGAACCTCATGAGGCTAAACAAGACCAAGGGCAGGATCCTGTACCTGGGCCAGGGCAACCAGCAATTACCAATACAGGCTGGGAGAGGACA
>NW_008620849.1:0-18830 GCF_000691845.1 Merops nubicus | reverse complement strand
TCTATGATTCTATGATTCTAAGGTGTGAGCAAGTCTACATGGGAACAGGACTCGGGGAGCAGATTGATTTAGGAGAACAGGTACTGACTTAGGAAATCAGAAGAGGAATGATTTTGCACTTGTGGACAGTCAAGCAAGGCAGCCAGGAGCGCAAGAAAGCTACTGACTGAGCTTTCCCTTCCAGAGAAGAAATCTTTCTTCTTAGGGGGGCCAACAAAAAAATCCTGCTTTTTTGCTGAAACAAAGATTTGCTTCTGGGAAATGAACAGAAAATTATTTGAGCAAGATAGAGGAGCTGATCCATAAGATACCATGCAACTTAATTGCTGGAGGTTGTCAGGGCCTCCAGTGCATCCCTCACTGTCCTCAAGTGCTAGACATGGGCTTACAGCTTGTTTTTCGTCATCCAGGGGAGATTTCCTGGGTGCTGCCAATGAAGATAGACTCATGGGAAGTTTAATCACAACTTCTTAAAAACATGAATCAGCCCCCACCTTGCTCCCTTCTTTCCCTTCCTCTTTGGGTCAGCCTCAAAGCTGGAGCCAGGAGTACAGGCTGGACCTCTGCACTCTTGCCTCTTTCTCCAAGACCTCTCAAGGCACCTCATCTTTAAGTGGTCTCTGTTCAAACAGCGTCTGTTGGAACGTGATGAATTTGTGCAGATGTATTTACCTCCCTGAAGAAGATTTTAAACAAATTGCCATTTTAATATGCATTTATTCCTGTTGCATTAAAAAAACCTTCTGGTATTATGCCAGAGTGTGATATATAACGATGTTGTTTAGTGGCAACTCTGTCATTTGGTGTTGTTGACAGTAAAATAAATTAACATAATAAACATAATTTGTTCAAAACCAGCTAAGTAAAAACAGATGGTTAAAATATTTTGGCAGGACCCGTTAGCCCAGGTTTACATGTGTGTTTAGACATTAGTTCTGTTTGCAACATATGTTACATATTTTCTTGATCCCATTTAATATGCAAATACACACCCTCTTCCACACTTGTATAAACAGGTCCTTTACGGCGTCAGCGGTGGGGAGGGGGGAATGTTGGTGTTTTTTTCTTGCTTTTCTGTGTCAGGACCAATTCTCAGCTATGTAAGTGGGAGAGGAAAGTAGCCATAGTACTGTAAGAAACAAACAGGACGGAAGGTGGAGCATAACAACATATTTGTGTACTGACACAATGGATCTTTTACTGGCTCCTGATACCTCCTTGCGTGAGGCAAGGCGCCGGTTTGCTGCTGGCTCTCCCGGCCATGCCAGAACACACTGTCCCCGTCACGCTTACCTAATTCCACTGCTCCTCCTGGGCCTCCGCAGGATTGATGGTCACATCTACTCTCATCCCTCCCTCCCTCCTGTTTGTCAGGGATAGTGTGGAAAAAAAAAAAGGGGAGGGAGAAAACAAGCTGCTCTTTTAAGAGAACCTGACATTGGAATGGAGCAAGCTGGGAGTAAGCTCTTCTTTTTAACTGTTTCTAAACTGTGGCTGGACTGATACAGGCTTGTGAATACTATGAAATTGTTAATGTTTAAAGGCCTTCTGCTGACCGCTTGCCCAGATAGGAAGGATATGATCATTAATGGGCAACACATGAGCCAGATGCCTCCCTCTGGTCTTAGGTCATATGCAAGAGATCCAATTCCAAGGTGGCCCACCACTGGAGGAACGAATAGACCAATGTATTCACTCACAACACATAACGTAGCAAAGAAGGGAGTGAGTCGATTCCAAAACCAGGCTGTGGGGGAAGTACAGACCCAGGCAAACAGTCCAGTCCAGATCATACAGTAATCGCCAGGAGAAAGCCTCATAATTCCTCTTCTGTACCAATCTTCTCCTGTCGTTACTGGGAACTCTACTGTCTGTGAAGTCAGGGAGCCCTTTCAGTAACCAGAACCCTCACCCATCACATACCCCATACAATCAAACCACCCCAAACTCCACCACAAGCAGTCGGCTCTTATAGAGGTGGCTTCTTGCCCTGCCTCCCAGTTAATGTGGAAGGTGGGGGCACCCAGTGGTGATCTCATCAGTTCCCACCCAAGGCTGGGCAGACCCTGGGTGAAAACCAGTCAGGAGGGTCTTTCTTGCCTGGTTGTGGACATCATCCATACGCCAACCCTCATTCAGGGCTGGGGGTTTAACCTCAGCACTTCAAAAGGTACATGTCTGTCAGTCATCCATTTTTAAAAAGGGTAGAAAGGAGTACCCCAGGAACTACCACCCTGTCAGCCTCACCTCTGTGCCTGGGAAGATCTCCTAGAAGCTACCCAAAGGTTCATGGAGGGCAGCATGTGATACAAGACAGCCAGCATGGCTTCAGCAAGGGCAAGTCCTGCCTGACCAAGTGGCCTTCTATGATGGAGTGACTACAACAGTTGACAAGTAAAGAGCTATGGATGTCCTCTGCCTGGACATGGACCTGTTAGAGTGGGTCCAGAGGAGGGTCACAAAAATGATCAGAGGGCTGAAGCACCTCTCCTGTGAGGAAAGGCTGAGGTTGTTCAGCCTGAAGAAGAAAAGGCTCCAAGGAGACCTTATTGTGGCCTTTCAGTATTTAAAGAGGGCCTATAAGAAAGATGGGGATAACCTTTTTAGCAGGGCCTATTGCAATAAGACAAGGGGTAATGGTTTTAAACAAAAAGAGGATAGATTTAGACTAGATATAAAGCGAAGTTTTTTTACAGTGAGAATGGTGAAACACTAGAACACGCTGCTCACAGAGGTGGTAGATGTCCCATCCCTGGAAACATTTAAGTTCAGGTTGTATGGGTTCCTGAGCAACCTGATTTAGTTGAAAATGTAGCCCTGCTTACTTCAGAGGGGGTTGGACAAGATGACCTTTAAGTGTCCTTTCCAACCCAAACTATTTTATGATTCTACAATTTTCAAGGTAGAGGAACACGGTTTAGTGGTGGATTTGGCAGTATTAGGTTAACAGTTGGACTTGATCTTAGCGGTCCTTTCAAACCTAAATAATTCTGTGATTCTAAAGCAGATGAAAGTAATCTTTATGCTGCAAAAGAAACTAGAGGCATCATACACGTGTATATTTTTAATGAACTGTATATTTGATAAAAATCATGTATGCATGTGTACAGGTACTTACATGTACATACAATGCACCTTTTAAACCACAGCTCCAGAACACATGCCCATTGACATGTGGGCATAGCATGGACTGTTGGTGCCTCTTAGTGCATAGTTGCTTCTGTAGAGCTTTGAGGCAGAAGGTGAAAGTGATCTTCAGTGCCCTTCTGAAAGATCCCAGGATGTGTTCATACCAGACTGCACCAACCACACAGGGTGAGTTATGTTAAAACGTGATCTGGAGGAAAAGATGGCGGGGAGGGCAGTGCCAGTGATGTGAGCTCTTTATGTCAGTAGTAAACTGTGCACACTTCAGGATTTAATGCACATGCAAACTGCAGTAACAGCTGGCCTCAAGTTGTCCCTCTACTTGACTTTGTAACCCTCGTTCTTACTTCACATTTGCAGAGGGAGAATGGCTGTTCATATCACCTCCTCCACTCATCCTCCCCAAAATCTTCTGCACCCACACTGGAGATCTTCCTCTGCCTGTTCCCTCCAAACACCAGCAAATGTCAGTGCCTGTTTATCTCTCCCCACACTGGCAGCTCTCCTCTCCTGCCCCATGTCCCTGCCTGCCCCAGCACCTCCTGGCACCCTGAAGGGAAATGCTGGCAAAGGGTCTGGGCCACCTTTCTACCTCTGGAGCAGAATAGGACAAGGGAGAGAGGATTAATGCTGTTACCTTACATTCCATCCTTGCTGGGCCTTAAAGCAGTGACTTACCACATCCACGTGGCGAGTGGCTGGGGCCTCATCCTGCCTGGAGGGCTCTGGATGCCCAGGAAGCACGGGCTGGCTGCTCTCCAGGAAGGTATGCAGCCTATCGTTGCAGAAATTCGTGGCATGAGGGAGCGTTTTCAGAGGTTCCTCAGACTGTCACTGTCCCTTCGTTGTGTGATTCTGCAAGGTATCCAATATAAAATATTTGTGAAACTTCCTTTTAATTGCTGCTTAATGGCTCCTATTATATTTCAAATAGTAATCTGCAAGTTCATTTTGACATTTACTAGAAGCCATTAGATATCAATTTAATGGTGATCTTATGACAAATGTCTGAGATCATTAAAAATGTGATGGTTGATAAATTATAATGTGATGTGTTTTTGAGCATCAGGGAATGAGACTGTTTCCAAACGTGACTGTTTTTTTGTGTTGTAAATTGAATTTTATTTCTAATTGATTTATGTTTGTGGGCTCTGAAAGTGAAGAGTGTCAGAAGTTGAAGAGTTAGTGGGGAAGCAGGTTCTGGTGAGGGAAAACATGGTCAGTCAAACCAGTGCAGGTCCCGATTGCTTGATTTGGGTGAAAGAAGATGGCATTTGGAATAATGTTCTCTTCGGTCTCTTCTACCAGTGTTCCAGTAAGTACTTTAGTCTGATTATTTGTTTACCATTTTTATTAGTGTCTCACAGAGTATTACTCATCCTGGACCATCATCCCCTGGTGCCAAAGAAAGGACAAATGCTGATCATTCCCAGGCAGTTTACAGTACAGGCAGGCCCAGGGCTAAGAAAGCAGGGAGACAGAATTAGCATTATAAACAGCAAACATGAGTCTTTAGAAAGCTTTTCATAGACATCATGGCAGAAGAGATTTTTAGAGATAATTGGCATATGTTTATAGGAAGCTCCTCATGAGCTCTAGAGGGTAAATGGTAGAGGAAAGAGGTGTGCAAACTAAAAATGGGTGATAGAGACTTCCAAGGGATCCCTAAGCTACAGAGTTCAGGTAGATCATGAATGCAGTTAGCAAAGAAAATCTCAGTCTCAAGTTGCGTGGAAATCCCACATTCACATTAACATGTGCACAAAGCAATGGAGCAGAACCATAAGTATATCTCAGATTTCAAAGCGAGTACAAGACCTGCAGATGTGGGAAAAGATGCTGTCTCACAGAGGGCTCCTGGCTTTAAGGAGAACAAATGGCCAAGGCCACTGTGTATGCCTAGATGGAAAACAGGATTTCTTGGAGATGAAGGTACAAGTCAAAGGATGTGGTAGGCAAAGGATGTGAAGGTACAAGTCAAAGGCAAGGTCACCTGGGCCTCCAGAGACAACAAAGTATCTGCATATGGTAGGAGGAGAGGAAGACTTTGGGATTTGTGGTGTTTGAGATAAAAGAGCTGAAGCAGCTCTAGTGTAGTTCTGGGCTCTCCTGGCCTCTCCCATCTTCAGATGTCAAGGCAGGTGCTGATATTTCTGAGCTTCTCTGTTGATGTAGGGCTGAACCATCTCTGTCCAGTGGCCTTTTGCCTAAGGCACCCATCCTGCCAGTCTAATGACCATCCCCATTGCCAGGTTCATTAGACCCTCATGGAATGGCACAGGAACACTGAAGAGCTGCCAAGAAAAAGTACCTGGGAACTGAGGGATTACATTTCCCAGTCTGTGTTTAGGAGGAATGCCCTAAAGAGCCACTCATTTTGGGGCCAAACTTCTAGCAGAACTTCACTTTTGTCCTCCATGGTCCAACAGCAGTCTGGTAGGATTGGCATAGGCAGGCATGCCCAAGCAAGCAAAAATGCTGACCTTGTGGCAGCTCTAGTTTGGCATGTGTCTGCAACCACCTGGGGATGCTGGGTAGCTTCACCTTATTGACAGCCACAGTCCACCTTCAGTTCCTGTATTTATGCCTGGTGAATGAAGGCTAACTCCACAATGCCACCATCAAACTATGGTCTGTCTGACAGCTCTGCAGGGTCACAAAACTTTGCAAAGCAGGCAGGAAGAAGAGTGGGGTGTCCTGTACACAGTCCATAAATCAGCCATTGCATGGGCTGTGTGTTGCTTGCTCCCCCACAGGCTCACCGCTGGCTGGAGGACGCAGCCCTACAGCCAGTTTGGGTGAGGGGCCCATCAGGTCCTTCCCCATGCTGTGGAGGGAGCCATCAACCTCCAAGCTGGGTCTGAGAGCCTTCCACAGCTGCCTCACAGCACAGCACACAAGGTGCTTGCATTTTAGTGCCTCTTTAGTAGAGTGTCCTCATTAAAATCTAATGCTGAACCACACAGCTTTCTAAAAAGCAAGTTTTTTGTTAAATAAGATGCCCTTTTCTCTAGGTTGCAGGCGTAAATTGGAAGAGCTCCATGAAGTAATTACACAGTGTCAAAAGCTCTGTTAAAGAATTTTTCAAATCCTCCCAGATGGTGTTTCTCTAACACACTAAAGAGTCCACATTGGCCCCATTAACTTATTTTCTTGTCTGTTTTTCAAGTCTTTGAAGTTGTTTTCTTTTTCCTTTGGGTAAATGTTTACCACTGTATAGTTAAGGACGGGGGGTACTTCAGACAGGTCATTCTGGAACAAAGCTCAAAAACCCAATACTTCGCATTTCTACCACCACAGTGCATCTGAGAGTCTTCAGGTTTGATGAAGCTGAGCTCTGCTTTTCCTGACCAAGGGCTTACCTCTGCCAGGACCACTGGATACAGTACTAAGGTGGGGCTTCAGAGCACATTCTTCATGACACATATGCCCATGATACTGTGCACAAAGTGCTCGTATACAAGAGGTCTATGCACCTTTGGGAACCGCCACTCCTAAGTGCAGTGATCTGCCTTGCATTTGGGCTGACCTGGGGAGTTAGCTCAAGGTAGCTGGCACATGTTAAAACTTGCAGTTTAAAACACCCTGCCAAAGTTCCCTTCATCCCAGTAGATAAAACCCAAAGTGTTAAACAGCTCATTCCAGGACTCAGAGGAAACAGAAGCAGACCCAGACTGAGCCTGAATTCCCAGATGCCAAGCCCTAGTACCCTGTGGCTGGCTGAAGGCCAGCCCAGTGCTATCAGCTTGCCAGTCTGCCTGCTGGTCCCCAGGCACAGAGCACCTTGCTGTCCTCCGTGGGCTCCTGTGCCTCTTCCTTACCTTGTATGGAGGTCCTCTGCGCAATGAAAATTGTTTTGGTTGTGCTTCTCTGGCCTTTTTCTCCCTCTCTGCCTCTGACTTTTCCAAGGGTGAGAGAGGGAGAGAGAGGTGCTGGCCAAGGCTGAATGCACCATTCCAGGAGAGGAAATACCATTATACTGGCATCATGAATGAGAGGGATCCTAGTGCTGTATTTTAAGCAAAGCATGATCCTGGGTACATCTGGGTTCTGTTCTCAGTCATGCTCCAGGTTTTCTCTGAAGTTTGCCCTACTTACTCAGAGTCTCTATGCTACAGCCTCTCTCCCTGTGAAAACAAAGCTGTAATATTTCCCCTTGATCTTAAAAGTATTGGAGTTGTGAAAGATTTGGATAGTTGAGTGCAGATGTAATTAAAAATGCGAGATAGGGTAGATTAGTTATACCCCAGGCCTCTGGTAGCAGAAGCCAAATGTCTTGCTCTGTGGTGTAATGAGGAAGAAATATGTGTTTGGACCAGGCTGTGTCATCAGGCTCTCCTCCCCGGTGCTGCTGCACGGGGCTGAAGCAGGGCTGGAGGCTGGGAGAGCTGCGGTGGAGGCAGTAGGGAGGGGGCTGGGAGCACCCCCAGACCTGCACTGGGGCTGCCGGCGCTGCTGCTGCCATTTAGTTACGCGAGGGCCTGATTCGGCACGTTGCTCCCTACATCTGGAGCTGCTGGGCGAGCAGAGCCTGGCTTTAGAACCACCTCAGTATCAAACAACCCTGTTTTGGTGAATGGGGCAGGTTTGGGGTGTTTTTGGTATATGCGCTCTCTCCATGTATGTGTGTGTGTGGGGGTGTGTGACTGCAACAGGCGGGCCCTTCTTGGCCAATATGCCTGGTGGTAGGAGATGAACCCAAGCACAGAGCCCGCATGCTGAGGTTAACCCCTGACTCCATGGCAGCTGAGGCAGCTCCAGCTCTGTTTGTTTTGAATAAAGAGAAAAAAAACCCAAACAAGTTCAACTTGTTCCTGTAATAGCAGCTGATCTGGAATGGATTTTATCCAAGTCTTTATGTGATTATACGGCCCAATCCCCACAGTATGTACACAAGCTATTAAAAAAAGATGAAACATTTTAAAATACGGTCAGGCTTTAAAAAAGCCTGCTTAAATTGTAAGAAATACTGAACTTCTGCCAGGGATTTTGGTATTTGGGCGAAAATTGAAATACCCTCACAAGATTTGTTACATTATTGAGCAATTACAAGTATCCCTAGTTAAATAATGAAAAAGACCCAGTTTTACTGGTCTTCTGCTAGTGAGTTGCCAAGCAAAAACAAAATGTGCCAGCATATGAGCAATGAAGCAGAGTTCCTGCAGGAGGGGAAAAGCCCACAAGGAGATTGGTGGTTGTGGTGTGCCTCTCTCTTGTAGAAACATGACAACGTAGAGAAAGGAGAGGATAGGTGAGCTCACTTGCAGTGTGCATAAGACTTGGCTGAGCAGCAAAGCCCTTATTTTCTCTGGATACTTTTTTCCTAAGTGAGCAAATGCCTGCTATAGAAATGTCAAATATTTTCCGAGCAAGGTTCCAGATAGAGAGTGTTGACTTTCATATCTGAAAAATCACTTAAACTACAAACTTCATGAGCAGATGTGAGTGTTTTGAAGCTGTTTGACATGATTAAAGATGCAGGTGGCATGTTGGCACTACTGACTCAGCTCTGGGCAGCGATGGGCACTGCACAGAGACCTGGTATCTCATCACTGTTCCTGAAACTCCAGTCACGCTCAATGAGGAAAGCCAGGCTAAGATGAAGTATAAATCTCAAGTTACATATTTTTAGTAAAAATTATGTGTGAATTCCAATTTAAAAAATTATAATAATATTGGTGTTACTGGTGTGTGTGTCATTTTTCACATGTAACAGGAAACACACCAGATCTTTCACATCAGCTTAGGCCAAACCTAGTAGACTGTGAAACTCTAGAGAAGAAAGGGATTTAAAAATTGCAGTTTTGTCTCCAATCTCCTGTTTTCTTGCTGCTCCCAGAGTTCCCCAGGTGCCTCCTCATCTTCATCAGCTTCCAGCAGCCAGGACCTTGTCATCTAGTATGTTTTTAGAGTGTATTAAATCCAAATGACCAGTACTCCATGACCAAAAACACCTGGTCAAGGCTGCCTTGCAGGGTCTTGTCTCTGTGCCTGGCATGATCCTGTAATGTACCCAGCACCCTCAGCTCCCCTTCACTGGCACTCTGCTGCAGATGCCTTTCAGATTTGTAGCATAGTTTGGGTTGGAAGGGACCTTCGACGATCATCTAGCCCAGTCACTCTGCCAAGGGCAGCGGTATCTTCAACTAGATCAGGTTGCTCAAAGCTCCATCCAACATGACCTTAAAGACTTCCAGTGATGGGGCATCCACAGCTTCTCTGGACAACCTGTGCCAGTGTCTCATGACCCCCATCGTAAAATAATTCATCTTTATGTCCAGTTCACACCTACCCTCTTTCAACTTAAAAATAATGCCCCTTGTCCTGTCACTACAGGCCTCTCTTCTCTGCTGGCAGCAGCTTTCCTTTTGGTTGCCACTCCACAATAACAGGGAAGGGATAGCAGCAGAACGTAATGCTCAGAGGAGCATTAGTTCCCTTCCTGTGGGACCCTGGAGCACCTACCAGTGAGGCTGCACTCCTGCTTCTCCTGACCAGGGATGCTCTAGCTGGTGTGGGGCCAAGGGAGCAGCTCTTTGCAATTACCACACCAGTGATTTGAATGTTGATGCTACTCCTTACGCTTAGCTGACAGTGTCTCTAAAATAACACTCGGTGAGGGGCTGACAGCTGTGTTGGCTTGGTCATGTTTGGGGTTTTTGTTGGCTTTTATTAAGCATGAGTGCTCTGTGCCCCAGGTACAAATGTTTGCAGGCCGACAGAGGCTGCAGGGACCATGCCTGTTTCTAACGATGCTGGGTGAGATGCCTGCTTGCCCCCTGCTGCCTGCGCAGGACACTGCCGCTTGGCCTCCCAGCAAAGGTGGCCCAGATGGGAGAGACGAGTGTGTGTGCTGGGCCAGCTCCATGCCAGGCGGCAGCTAAACGACGGGGACTGAGACATTTTCCTTAGGACTTTTTATATCAAGCCCTTGGTTAAATGGAGCTGGAAGGGATTGCTAGAGGAAGAATGTGAGGAGAAAGCTCTGGAAAGCACAGTAAGGTCCCACAGGTTTAATCTGAACCCTCTCATACTGTGTGAATTTGGCAGGTTGAGTTTCCAAGTTTATCTGGCTGAGACACTGAGGAATCAAAGAGAAAGAAGTCTCCTTTTCACTCGGTTCCAGGTGGAGCAAGATAAGTTATTCTGGCAGCCTTTCAGTGTCCCAGAAACGTGTAACCACGTATGCTGAAGTGCATGCCCCCACTCTCTGGGGGAGAGTTCAGCATCTGCAATAAACTTGCACAGCCTAAACCATGCCCAGAACAAGAGGATGCTTTTCAGAAGAAGCTGGCTAGTTCTCACCATTGCCTTCAGCAGTTGCAGTTCAGCCAGCTGATTTAATAAAGGACTTCAATATATGTTCTGCTTCCAAAAAACCTTTACTATTCAAAAGGCAAAAAAGGAAAAAGCAATATATGTTTGCAAATCTGATTGTTCCCTTCAAACTGTGCACTATGCAGCTTTCCTTCTCGTCTGGCGCTGTTTTGGCACGTAGACGTGAGTGTTTAACACGGTCATTGAACGCCTGGTGCCACAGGGGCGCTGGCCCCTTTTAGCACCCACTTGATGATTCCCCAGATTGCCGGGACGGAACCGCAGGGCAAGGCGCAGCCAGCCCGGGCTGGGTGATGGCCCTGCTGCCAGGGCCCCGGCTGCCCCACAGAACCTCTGCTTCTGGAGGGCCCGAGTACCAGCATAACTCTTTGATTTTCTTTGGGGAAAACCCCGGGGAGAAAATAATTCCTCGGTACTATGAAGAGCAGTTCATGTATGGGATGTCTAGGAGTGCTGAGGATCACCTACACTTTCATACACAATAAAATATTACAGTGATTTGTTATATGAGAAAACTTTTGATTATATTTAACGAGCTTCCATTATATTGGTTTATTAGAAGAGAGAGAGTCCTCATTAAAATAATTTTCAGAATTAAACTGCAGATGTTGTTAGACATATTCGTGGGTAAAAAAAGTCTCATCTATGGGAAAGGCAGGTATTTCTCTGACTTTAAAAGTACAAAGCTCTTTCTAAATGCGAGGAAGATGACATAAAGCAATGGTTCAGTTTTCCAGACTGAAATTTTAGCTCTGGTCAATGTTTATTTTCAGGCTGTGCATTATTTCTGTGAGCAGTCTTGTCTGCCGTTTAAGAAATATGTTAGATAAGGTTTGGAAGAATCTGAATAAAGAACAACTGAGTTTGTAGTAGCTGCTAACTCAGTTCTATGGTCTGAAAATAATGGATGGAAGGGTTTAGTCCCAGAGAAGCGGAGTGACAGGTTTGTGTTCAGCTTCTCTCAGAATGATTTATTTTTTGTTTTATTCTGTATTATTAAACAGTTTCTGTGATGCATTATAAAAGCTGGAAACACAGTGGCAAACCCCATTTTCCTCATGTACTGCTGATCACCAACAACAGGAAAGCCTTGGCACAGCCCGTCAGTGTAGCACGGGTGAGCATCAGAGACATTTCTTTCCCATGTCACACAAGAAGGGAAAACTTATTGAAATGTTTGTGTGTTTGTGTTGGACTGGACAACCTGACAACTCTGCTTAATGACACAAGAGGAATTTAACGTAATTTAAAGGTACTCTGATCACTAATCTCATCATAAAGAAAGTTGTGGGCTTTTTCTATTTCCCCATCTTCCACCGACTTCATTGTCTATTGATGTCAATAGGAGTGAGTGCCCTGGGTGTGCAGTGGTGAGCCTGACATTTTAATGAGCCACAATACAGGATCTGAGCAGCACTGAATACTCTGGCTTCTATAGATTACAGAGATTTAGGGGAGTGGGAGAGGAAGAAAGAGACAGAGAGAGGGAAAAAAAAACCTTTTCTGCCTAGCTTTACACTGACTGGAGAGTAGAGAGTCATCAGCAGGTGATAGGATTGCATCCAAGTCTTGATATTTTCCTTAGAAATGCCTGTAAAAGCCAGAGCCTGCAATGGGTCTGAATAAAACATGAGGTGAAAAATTTTGCCTCACTTCTACTGTGGAGAAAAGTCAGTGGTGGAACAGGAGGGCCCCTTCCCCCAGCTGATTATCACTCTAATCCCAGGAATTAATTACAGCCTGGCCACCGGGTACCTGGCCAACAAACACTCCCAATGTGTTCTATAGAAAATTTAATTCTGGATTTAACTGTTTCAAAATGCCTTTTCCTAACAAAGGTACCTACTCCACTTAAATCACAGAATGCCTGGCCGTCGGCATTATTCAGAACATAAATTACTATGGTGGACGTTTGTGCTGTATTTGTTAGTCACTCATGTTGCAGCACAGCTCAGGGCACCTGAGGCTGCGTACCTGAGTTGCCTGTCTGGTCACAGGACCACAAATGACACCGAAAGGGTGACCCAAGACATGCAGGGCAGGTGCTGAAAGACAGGAGGTGTGGCATCACCTTCTGTACCAGCTCAAGTGGGAGGTGAAGAGACCCCTGCTTCTCTTATAAGCCACCTCAGCATCTGTAAGATGAATCAAATCTCTCTGAAACATCATTCTCTTCTTTTTTCTCTCTTCTTTGTGCTGGTAGGAGTGGCCTGCAGTGCTAGAACATCTTACATCTGACAGCAGAGTGCAAGCTGGGCTGATAGCCATGTAGAATGGACCTCTCAATAGCGCAGTGTATGTCTGCTGCCTTTCTAAAATGGTCCAGCCGTGCTGGGAAAGCTTCAGTATAAGCATTCCTCTGTGAATGGGAAGGGGTCCAACCAGTCCTCGCTCTCTGCAGGAACGAGACTGCAAGCTCAACTTTTTATTCCACAAACCCCGGTATGGAAGTTCCTTTTGGAAATGTGCAAAGCTTGTTCATCTCAGTTCCCAGAGGGCAGTCAACTGCCACAGGCTAGGAGAGACTTTTTGTCACGATCACCCTGACTTAATTTGAATTTATTTTCCAGGAAGAATACAGTGTGTGATGAAATCACCCCGCCACTGTTGGTATGCTGCCAGTGATACAGGTGATAGCTGGTTACTGCTAATTATCCCTTTTTATGCCATAGAATCATAGAATGTCTGGGCTGGAAGGGACCTCCAAAGGTCATCTAGTCCAACCCCCCTGCCATAAGCAGGGACATCTCCAACTAGATCAAGCTACTCAGAGCTTCATCCAGCCTGATCTTGAATGTCCCCAGGGATGGGGCCTCCACCACCTGTCTGGGCAACTCATTCCAGGGATCTATCACCCTCATATTGAGGAACTTTTTCCTAATGTCTAACCTAAATCTACCCTTTTCTCGCTTAAAGCCATTACCCCTCATCCTGTCACTACAAACCCTTGTGAATAGTCCCTCCCCTGCTTTCCTTTAGGCCCCTTTCAGGTTTAGGCCCCTTTCAGGTATTGGAAGGTTGCTATAAGATCCCCCCAGAGCCTCCTCTTCTCCAGGCTGAACAACCCCAACTCCCTCAGCCTGTCCTTATAGGAGAGGTGCCCCAGCCCTCTGATCAGTTTTGTGGCTCTCCGCTGAACACGCTCCAACAGGTCCAATGTCCTTTTTGTTATCCTCAACAAAACCACACAAAGCAGAATGAGCAATGTCCTTCACCAATGAAAGAAAAGAATCTTGTCAGCTACTTTTGTACTCAGCTTGCTTCTGGTGGGAACTTGAAACAAGGCAATGAATGTCATTTTTTCTTTCTATGGAACAGCAAGCCTCACAGGAAAAGAAAGTAGTAGAGGAGCTACCTCATCTGCTTCTTCTGTGCTGGACTACACCAAGGGGACTTCCACCTCTACTTTGGGAAACTCTGCCACCTTATATTTCTTTGTACTTGTGTCCTTGAATAAAACACATTTTTTCCTGACTGTAAATTCATCTCATGACATCTAATCTAATCCCAAATAAGCCACCCTTGGTGTTTATAGCCTTCAAATACTTGCAGAGGGTTATCATATCCTCCTCCTTTAGTCATGATTTGAAAAAGTTTTTTATGCTGAATTTTTTTAGGCTTTCCTCATCAGAGCCGTTCCCTCCCACCTCTCATCTACAGTGGTGCTCTCTGAAAGCCCTCCAGCCTGCTTGCATCACCCCAGGCCTAGGCTGTATGGTAACAATTGCAGGAGCCCAGGTGCAGCTCCAGCAGAGCCCTGCTGCAGCCCCTGCACATCCCCGCCCTGCGACGTGATACCTCAGAGGGCAGCCCTAAACCACACAGGCTTGTCCTGTCCAACGCTGCAGCAGTGGCTGTTCACTGACCTGCCTGCTTTCCAGGTTTCTCTGTCCTACTGACTAGCAGTGTTTCAGGTTATTTCCCCCACATCTATTAAATTCAGTTTTCCCAGGCACAGTCTATTTCGGTTATTTCCTGCTCATATTTCTTACCCCTCCAGCTTTCCCCATGTTATCGCTACATCCTCCCTCGTTTGCTTTCGACTGCTTGGGCCAAATTACAGAGACAGCAGAGATGAGTCAGGATGTGTATCCAGGCTCTCTTGCCAGCCATTTTGCAAAGAAATCACCCAGGCCACAAGACCTCACCTCTCGCAAGTCACAGCAACAAACCGAGTTGTCACAGCAAATGGTTCTTCTTCTTCCAGCCCACCTGGTTACACAGGCAGGATCAGTGGCAGTTGTCAGCTGGCCCACGCGGTCACAGGGGCTTGAAGGTTTCCAGCTCCTGCAGTGACCTGCAAGGTGCCCCTGGGCCCTCAGGGGAGATCATCAGGTATTATTTCCAAGCAGTTATGTGAGGTTAGACACAAAAATGAATGTGTCCTGTTTTTCAGATGCCAAGTGCTTATAGTTTCCACCTGTGATTTTGGCCATGGTGCTACCTAAAGAGTGGAGCTCTGGGCATGATTTGACCAAGAGCAGAAAGGTTCACCACCTTTCAATTTCACCTTTGAAGCTGCATTCGTGTAGGTGAATGAATTTCAGCAATTTTGGAATTGTTTGTATGTATGTGTGTTCTGGGTTTGGAGGCAGAGACCAGGTAAAGGGATGCTAGTACTCCCCGAGAGGACAGGGACCGAAGGGGCGATGACAAGGGTCACTGGAAGTCTGTGGTCTTACCTAAGAGTGGCCTGTGCTTTAGCCAGCAAGCTGCTGTATAGCTTCCCTCTTCAGAAACAGCCCGAGTCGCCTCACACTTACATAAGCTGCTTTCCAGGAGGTGACCTGCTTTCCTGAATCCAACAACTCAATCAAATCGGGCTTTATTTCTCTTTTAGTTCTTTACGTAAAGTTACTCCTGGTTCACAGACACTTTCAGCAGCTGTTCATGGTCTTCCAGCATTGCACCTCTCACTTCCTTGGGGCTTTTTCCCACTCGACAAGTGAGACGTCATGTCTGCCAACGTGAAAAGAGTGTTCCTAACTTCACTGCCTTCAGCTTTCAGGGAAATGGCTCCTTAGCAGGGAGCAACTTACATTTCACTAGACTGAGAAAGATTCTACAAACTAATGTTTACCAAGTCAGACTCACCTGTGAAGTGTTGTCAGGACACAGCTGCCCAATACCTGGGCAAGGGGGCAGCTCCATGGAGCAGCCGATGTGATGTGGCCCCCAGACCCTTACTATCCAGTGCTGAAATGTCTGGTAGATGACACAGAAGTCACCTGCCCAGGCTCCCCCTGCGTGAGCCCAGTCCCCTCTGCTCTCCTCCTACCCCAGAAGGCTGACATCAGACGGTCAGGAAGACGACCTGGAAGGTAAAGGCTCTGCAGCCCCTCGGACCAGACATGAACCCCAAATCTCTCCTCTGCTCCAGTTACAGTGTTATGGGGTAAATACAAGCTAGTGCTGCCTCTGCCAGCCTAATAGCACCCAGGTTTGTGCAGACACCATTAGCAAAGACCCCTGTGCCTTGGAGTCCCTCGGGGAGCTGGGGAGGGCCCCAAACTCCTGCATAGCTCTGTGTGGGAAGGTGAGGAGTCCTGCTGCAAAGGCCATGGCTCAGGGCAGACCCCCTGTGCAGAGCAACAGGTTACTGGGAAAACTTAAACATCTTTAGGCTCAAACAGTACTCTAGGCTCTTCTCTCCTCACTCAAGAGTGGAGCCATACACCCTACTCTCCTTTACAGTCAGTGAGGAGAGGGAAAATCCTTTTTGGTACAAAGGACCATCCTTTTGGTTGACTTGACATACCTGCCTCTTTTTGGATAACGTGACTCCAAAACTAGAATCCAGCAGCTGAATCAAGTAGAGCTCTGCTGACAGATCAGTAGATCTGAGCAGTGCTCAGATGAGTTAGAGATGTCCCTGCTTATTGTAGGGGGGTTGGACTAGATGGTCTTTAGAGGTCCCTTTCAACCCAATACATTTTATGAGTCTATGATGGCCTCCCCAAAACCTCCTCTTAGCCCCTGTGTGGAGCCATGAGACAGATTCAAGTGCAAGAAGCTTTGCAAGTCTAAAGGCTGAAAATGGACAAAAGGAAGAGTGAGCAGGCAGGGCATTGCAGTGGTCACAGTGACAAAGCCATTTAAAGCTGTTTCCATGCCCTCCCTTAGCTTACCAATTCCTGGCCACGTCCTCTTGTAGGCAGGAACAAAAGCAGAGGACCTATTGAGGTTTCAACTTTAGTAAGTGCTACAAAATAATGGAGGAGACTTTGAATGCTGTAGCTGTCCTGGCCTCAGGTTGCCTGTGCTTATCCAGCACCAGAATGGGGGGAAACAGCCCCGAGGTATCCTGGTTGGTGGGCTGTGAGCCACTGCAAGTCTCCTGATGTCAGCACAGTGCTGTGCCCAAGCTAACAAACTCAGAGATTATTAGCTCAGGTGCAATGCCAGGTGAATGTGTCAGTACTGCTGCCAGCCCCACTGCTAGGTCTGTGTGACACTGGGCTGCGCCTTGTGTCACCAGCAGCTCTCTGTGCACGGGCAGCCCTGGGCTGCTGCCTGGGCTGGAGTGTACCGGGCTCACAGCCACCACTACTTGCTCCAGGCCAAACGAGCAACACCCACCTCACTACTCCTTCTATATATATAGTAATAAACCCCATGAAAAAGTTGTAGCAAGTGAGAGAGAAGAAAGTCCAAGCCTGCTTTTGGTCACCCATGTGGATTTATGCCTCAGAAATGCACAAACTGCCGACAGCCACCTGGCACGAGTAATTTCCCCTCACTCTGTTAGTTCCCATGTCCCAGACAAACATCCTTCACTTCTCACTTGATGTTAGACACTGCCTGTCTCCTCCTAGGTATTAAAATGTCTTACATGTTGAAAATGTTGTGGTCCCAAAATGCTTTCACAAGGCATGATGTATACAGGTGACAACACACTGTCATTGGTGCAATGGGGCAAGAAGGCTGCTGTTGGTTAGTCCATTTAGCCCTTCCTAACAGTGTTCCCACTGCCAGGGAAAAAAACACTTGAGTATTCAGCATATAAAATGCTTAAAAATAATAGTTTCGTGTGTGTGCGAGGTGGGAGAGGTGGTTTCTCGCTAACTGCCACACTGAGATCTGGCTGAGTATTTCAGCAGCGGATTAAGAGCCTGTCTCCCACTCCTCTGTCCCTGAGCACCCAAACAGAGGTGTATGGATTCAGCACAAGCACTGCTCTAAACCCAAGCCCCAAATGCTAGCAGGTGCTTCTCCCTTTTGTTTCATCATATTAGCATAGCTGATGTCTCCTGCCAGATTTGAAGGCAAGTGAATACAATGGTGATAGGGGTGAAAGAGCTGGGGGAGGGAGCCCCGAGGGGCCCGGCTTGGCAAGGTGAGCGGTGCCCACCGGGCAGCCCTGCCAGCTCTCTTTGTGCCACTCTGGGAGGAAAGGGGGGAAGGAAGACACAACAGCAAATGAGTGAATTCAAAGTTAAGCGTCTGGGGCCAGCAAGCCGTGGCTGATCTGTGCCAGCTGCGAGCCACTGCTCCTCTAGTCAATGTGCCAATTATTTTGCTGGAGTGGGGAAGAAAGAGCTGCTAGACATGTATGTGCATTTGTGCTGATAGGGCTGGAGGAGGGTGATCTGGATCTACTTCACCCACACCCACCGACACACAGCCACCAGAAATTCCCTGGGGCCTGGCATTTGGGGTGTGCTCCGTGCACAGCTGCAGTCTGGCCAGCCCAAAGTGCTGGGTCCTGAGGAACAGTGAAAGGTCAGCCATGCTCCCCGCATCTATCCCAGAGCAGGGACTGCCACAAAATCAAGCCTGTGTCTGCCAGGGAGTCGTTCCCTGAGCTGCTGCAGGGGACTAGTGCTAGCTTTGTTAGACTGCCTATCAGGTAATCATCTGGCAGGGAAAATATTCAGCCCCAAAACTGCCCCTGCTGAAGGCTGGCATTTTGTGCCTCTCCTCTGTCCCCTGGGCCACGGTCCCCAAAAGGCCGCTCCTGTTCTTGCAGCCAGGGCATAGTTTTTGCCCTTTTTATGTGTCTCTGGATGGAGGAGTGCGGTTTGTGCCAATGACAGGTACTGTCCCCATGGTGTGACCAGTGCTGCCTGCGTGGGAAGGGCGTTGGGTGAGGACAGCCCTGACACCCCGGTGAGATGTCACGGGGGGACTGCGGCTGCTAAAGGCTTTTGATGAGGGGCTTATGCAGCGTGGTGATGCCCTCTTGTAGCGGAGTACCACGGGCACAGGGTGGCCAGTGCGGGGCCGTGGGACTCCTCTGTAAGTCGCCAGCCTGGGGTGCAAGCCCGGGACCGGAGCCCGGTGCCAGCAGCAGCCCGGGGTGCATGTTCTGGGCGCTCCCTCGAGCAGCCGACTTCTCGCACACC
>NW_008620848.1:0-1406 GCF_000691845.1 Merops nubicus | reverse complement strand
GGAGGAGTTTAATCACTGCTTCTTCTTTGCTTAACTGTATTCCCATTCTCCTCCCCCCAACCGCTCACCTCACAGGGATTTTGCAGCTGCAGTCACCTCACCGGGCCACCTCACAGGGTCTTCTCCTTTGCGGAGCAGCAGACACATTCCAGATGGTCCTCTCCGGTCGAGGTCCTCCTACTTTTTCTGACTTTCCGTCCATCGCTCAGACTAAGTCCAAAGGGTCCCTGTTTGGGCGCCAATTGTGGGAGACGAATAAGGACTTGGCAACAGACCAATGTGATCATAGCACAAGCCGTTTATTGAAGAGAGCATCAGACTTTTATGCAGTTTTATATAGTTCTTTCTGTCCATGTGCCAGAGTTACAGTCCATTGGTTGCATGCATAGTACACGCGCCTTGCACGCATTGATTACCAAAAGCTGACTGGCTATAGTCATTGTTGTCATTAGATCCTGTTTATAACTTTTGCGGTTGTATCTGCATTTCAGTTCCTCTTATCACCTCTTACTCAATCCCTTACATCCTGTTTCACCGTCTGTTTCTCGTCCACACACACCCTCATAACCTTCAGCTATGCACACAGTGCACGTAGCGCACATAGCATGAGGCCTAAAGGTGCAGATATCCTATGTTTGGATGGGCCACATGGCCTTGTTCCTCTAAGTACATTGCCACAGCTTTCCACTTCTGGTAGTTTCCTACCACACAACATGATCCATCAGTAAGCAAAGCATAACGCTGTACACCTTCTGGTAACTCGTTATATGGAGGTGCCTCTTAGGCACGAGCCACCTCCTCAGGCAGAGCTCCAAAACCTCTGCCTTCTGTCCAGTCCATGAAATCTTCCAGGATCCCCGGACAGTTGGGTTGAAACAAGCAGTTAACACTCTTAGCTATAGTCAAGCCTCATGCTTATGTGCTTGTCCCCCACAAATATCAAATAGGTCACATACTGGTGTAGAATGTGTGATGAACAACTACTTTTTTACCCACTAAGCCCCATAAATTGGGCAAGATGCAAGATAAACTGCTTGTGCGTTGTTAAAGCCCCTGCAGACTGTGTGGTTAATGCTGAACTGGCAGACAGGAGGGACTGAAACTTCCAAAACTTCTTGATAAGGTGGGCGCCTTTCAAGGTTGACAGGAACCATTTGATTACAACAGCTTATTCTTGCAAAAACAATGGACACTGTGCATGCTCTCAGAACAAAGGAAAAAAGTTCAACCCTGAGGAAGACTCGGAGCCTTCATCCTGAAGACCCCATCCCACGACCACCAGGAAGCAATGCGCAGGCGCGAGTGGATGGATACTTATAATAATGAGTTTCTGGAAATAATTATAATGTTCCCACTTATTCTTGCAAAACCTAATGAATATGCATGATTTTACCCCATATAATACT
>NW_008620847.1:26287-39969 GCF_000691845.1 Merops nubicus | reverse complement strand
AGCAGGATTTGCCAATAACCAGGTGCACACATGGAATTCCAGAGCTCCATCTGTCCACCACAGCATGGGTTGATGGGAGAGAAAAAATACGGGTCCTAGGTAAACCACATTAACAGGGAAGTTCATAATGAAACCATGAACCAGTTCAAGCCGTGGAACACTATCAAACTGTCCATACATCCCAGCATCCTCAAAACAAATTCCAAAAAACATTCTTGACAGAAACAGACATAACTATAAATGGAAAAATAAAGCATGTTGTATGTGAGGATAAGAGAAAGTGACTGGGTAAGAGAGAGTCAAATCAAGGTCAAAACATTTCAGATTTTCAACTGCATTAATTAAATTTTGTGTTCACAGATTCTGGTAATGAGAACTCAAGAAACTTGAGCTGGATCTGCACTGGATTATAAACCTGTAAAATAGATAATACTAGCCATAGAAACAGAACTAATGGCATTTGGCTCCAAAACCCTCCAGCTTTGTATATTTTTTTTTAAAAAAAAAAGAGGGATGAGCTGCAAAATATGTTGGAAGATTTCCAACAAAATTTTTTAAAAAGTTAAACAAGGTTTGTATAAATATCTCCCCTAAAACTGCTTTTAAAAAAGATTGTTGCTTGTGGCTCTGGGTGTGCCTAGTAGCATATGGAACATATTCATTTTCCAGCACAGATTTTGACTTAATATAGTGAAGACTGAATTAGTGATTGTTATCATGACATTTCTCCTGCACAATTAAAGTGTTTCCATTCTAACATCCACAGTTATTACTGAGATAACATAATTTGCAAGTTACATGAACTTGCCTCTTGCTTAGGCCAGTGAGTTGATGAGGAATTTCTGTGAAGAATAATATTGGGTTATTCGCAGTAAAAATATGAAGGTCTTCACAATGGGCTGCATTGCAACTTGTGCATGCCTCTATTTTTGTGTTGTGATCTTGACGAAAAAAACCAGCAGTTGTGCTGTGGCAGCACTAAGCACATTTCACTCTCATAACAGCTTCTGCAGTAGATGGCCATCAGAGAATAGTAGCAAACCCCAGCAGTGCCATCTGAAACACTCATCCAGTGACTCTTCCCTACTTGGCAACCGACTCCGCTCCCAGTGCCTACTGTCTGCATCTTTTGCAGGGTTTCCGTAGGACACCAGCTGATTTCAATGCAAATTTACATTTTAATAAAAAATGAAATTCACAGCCAGCATACTAGTGAAGGGACTAGATTTCTGTGAAGCAACATGCAGCACAAGGGACACATAGCAGAGTAGTTGGTTCAGAAGCTGGGAAGGCTTCTGCCTCTCTCTGTTGACTGCAGAAGGTGTCTATGATGATTGCATTCCTCTATTAGCTGCCTTAGAAAAATGCCCAAAGCCTTCATAACATCTTTCCCACAGATGCCTGTGCCATGCTGTTCTACTCCAGTCATGGATGCTAGTAGTACGTCACACACCTTGGTCATTTAAGACTTTGAAAAGCCTCTTAAAGCAAAAGATGAAAAAAGGCTGTTTTGCAGGACACTTGGGAAAGATATTCCAGGAAAACAAATTTCATACAATTGGAAAAAAAAAAAAAAAAAAAAACCAACCTGAAGGCAAAGTGATTGAAAGCATATATGGTATAGACCACAAGAAGGAGACACAGTTTGCTGATCCATAGTTTGTCATACATAGGAAGCAGATCAAAGCATAGTTCTCTCATCCTTTTTTATCACAAGCTATGATGTATAATGTTATGTGCGTTTATCTTTGTGAATTCTGACTGCAGTGGGCCTGATTATTCTGCTCCCCGTATTAAAGATCAAATTAAATTCAAATGATATTCCCAGTCCCAAACTCAGTAGTCAATAAATTTAAATTGACAAAGGAAAGGCATTAAAACTCAGGTATTGCATGTTAATCAAACCTGAAACTTACTTTTGCATGGAAATAACAATATTGCACAAAAGTGGTTTTAGGAACATTGACTCAAATGAAAATCAAATATCACACAAAAGGAGTCTTGTCTAATATTGTTCACCCTTAAGGGGAAACCACCATATAAATAACATTTTCTTCATAGAATGTTTTTTGATGGAAAAAAATGGTAAATGAAAACAAGAACATATTTGCATGATTGTTCACTTATACAGGCTGATCAGCTAACTTGGAAATTGTGAATTTAGAAGGAGAGACAACAGAATGTGCTTTAGGTAATGAAACAAAGTGCAGTTAGTGATTTAGAAGCAGTGAATATTTGAAGTGAGTTTTACTGAGAAATTACACAGTTCCGATATTCCTATAAATTATTTCGAATATTGGTCAGATGCTTAAAAACTATGCATGGATTGTTTCGAAGCAATGAAAGAACAGGATACTTAAAGGTTGGGGTTTTTATTAAAATTACAAATCTTTCATGGTTTTCTGCTTGTAGCGTTCAGATACATTACTCTCAATTTGTACAATAAGCCACTCTGTTTGAAGGCAATATAAGCACACTACTTCATTTTACTTAAGAGAACTTGCTTAGTCTTTCAAAACAGCACTAACTTTGCTTACCTTCTTATTTTTAATTGCCCAACTAGAGTAACTTCTATGTTCCATAAAGATGTATGAACGAACACAATGGAGTTAAAGCTTCAGTATATATGTCTCATCCTTGGTGCCTATCATCAGCCAGTGCTCAGATTAAAGTCTCTCCAAAGAGTGGGATTGCCTCAGCCAGGTGGTGGGAAAGGTCTGGTAGAAAATCAGCCATTTGGCTTGGGAATGTCAACTCATTTACACTAGAATTTTCTGCTGTGTTAACTACAGTAGAGTGCAATGAAATGTGCACTTGGTTGTCAATATCACAATGACATTTTCTGATGGTCTTTCCTGGAAAATAGAGAGCCAGCAAGCCCAAATCAGTATTTTTTTTACCCCTGGCTTTTATCAATGGCTTCTCTGATGCAAACCAGGCAAATTTTCTGCACAGTGAACCTAGGAAGTCCTGCTAGCAGGGACTGAGCTTTTGGGCTCTCTGCCACATAGCTCTTTTTAAGTCCATTTGTACTGGAAGGAAGCCGGAAACAGGGTTTCTACCCCAGAGCTGATCCACCAACTTTATCGTATTTGCTTTTAAAAAAATCTTTCTGCTTACCTTTAGAAAAGAACCAAGCTAGGGTTGCTATTCCACAGGAAAAATTGAAAAGCAAATAGGAAGCTTTCCTTTAGAGTCTTTTTGAGTCTCACTCTCCAAAGAGTGGGCTGCTTTGCAGACTGGGAGGGAGGGCCTGTTACCCTCAGTGCTACAGGTTGTTGTGTCTGCTTTGAGAATGGGGTAAGTTAAAGCAGCAGCAATCAGAATTCTGTACCTTTAAAAATGTCCTTGCTGAGACTGACAGTGTTTAGCTATCTTTGTTAAAAATTGATATTCTTCCTGAAACAGTGATATTGTCACAATCTCCACTTGCCACAGGACGTGTAAACTCGTGACTCTTTGAGAGTTCAGGGACCTGTGATGCAACACAGCTTTAAAATGAAGAGCATACATACTCAAATGAAGTGTCGTCTTTTAGCTTGGTAAGGTCATTCATTCCACCCTTACCACTAGAGGAGTCATTAAAGGAATTGTATAGGTCAAACACAAAAAATAAAAATATGCTGTGGTAGGCATATCTTCTGCTGTGGAAAAGTTTACAAGAAGTGTATGAAGCCTGGAAGAGTCTCCAGATGAAGAGAGCTTTGTCTGTCAGTCCAGGTGAAGCTCAAGGGAAACAATATCTTGCACAGAAAAAATGATCTATGGATTTCACTGTACAAGAAACTCTCCAGGCAGGAATGAAAAATTAGTTCTAACTAGTTCAAATCTTGGGAGGAAACTTAGAACCTCAAGGTGAAAAGTCACAGCAAATTTTTTCATTCTCATCAAACCAAGTCAAAGACATTCAATATCATCTTCATATTTGGTAGTTTCCAAGGGTAAAAAAAATTTACTTTATTGTTAAAGTCCATGGGAAACCAAAGTATCCAGATCATGAAATATACATCATATCTCACAGAACATGCAATTCTCTTTCTATATCTTGGCTCACAACAAATGAAGGAAAGGTATATGGCATGGATACTCCAGAAACATCTGCAGGAAACAGGATTGGAAAAACATCATAATTATTAATAAAAGATATAACGGCCCACATGGCTGAAAAAAGTGATCATGAGCAAGAGGAATAATAAACAGTTCTCACTTTGTGCAATGGGTCAGGTTTAGGGGAAAAAAAATATTTTAGAAGCAAGCACTGCAGAGAAACCATTTCTGTCCAATAACAACTTGAGTTAAAGTTTTTAATGATTCAAGAAAGCTACTTTTAAATATAGAATGCCTGTTACTAATTGAACTATTTGGCTTAGTATGCATGTTTAAGTAAGACTGACAACATATGCCCTTAACCTAATAACAATTAATCCAACAGCAGAAGTGAAACAAGTAGTAACAGTGTTTACAGGTGGAGGAGCACGAGACTCAGATAGGTGTCTGAGATTCAAAGACATTTGCTCTTGCCTCAGTGATGGCAATTCCCTGACCTCCAGAAATATATCAAAGCTCAAATAATTTAATAAAATACACTAGATTCAAATAAAACTCAAGCCTCTGCCAAGTCTGAAACCTTCAGATTGTCTCAAGTCAAGTACACACATTAAGCAGACGAAAACCATTCTCTCTTTTTCTAGGGAAGAGAAGCACTAAGGTCAGATTGCAGAACTAGCTTCTAGACGTGTGCATGGAATGATCACAACTGTTCAAAATCTAGTTTTGGCCCATTAATTTCATGACAACCGCCAAACATTTCCTCCTAAAATCATACCACTACCTGTATTTAAGGGCAGGAGTATAAGACTCCAATTTTCAGGTGTAGTTGGGGCAGCAGAAGGAAGGAAATTCTCTTTCATAGCTTTCATTATATCTAAATATTGCTGAAAATGTGTCTGATGGCAGGCACTCTGAGTTTTTTTGGAGGTTACACAGCTCCAGTGACAAAGAATATTTGTGTCACTATCTTGGGATGCAGCAAATGACACTCGGTATCAGGGTTTTTTTCTTGAATGTCCTAGGTAAACTTAGAAGAGTTTTCTCAGGTCTTGGATAGAAAGTTTTCACAAAGGTTTATCCAAGACAGTTTAAATAGAGGTAAGTATACTTTGTAATTTCTATCCTAGGGAAAAGTTAACATATAGATTAACAATTTTCTTTGTAAAACAGAATAAATTTAAGGTTTATATGGGATGGATATATGTAATTACAAAAATCAGGTTATGTTAACAACCTGAATGATCAGAGAATGTGAAAAGACTACATTACAAGAAGAAAAGACTGAGAAGTTGTTATTAAATGCTGTAAATAGCTCAAAGCTTAAACAAAAGGGAGAGACAACAGCTATTGAACTAGCAAAACCAAACCAGCATTGCAACTAAAGCAAATAAATACAAAACATCACAAAGAAATGAAAGCTGCAAATAAGAGGAAAGTGTGAGATCTTACTTCTAATAGATGCAGCAGGTGTAAGAATCCCAGATCTCTTCAATACAGAATGTTATACAAATTTATGAAAAAAACTTTCCATTTATCATAGAACAGCTCAGATTGTAAGGGACCTCAAAAGATCATCTGATCCAACCTTTCACAGGAAAGGGAACCCAGATTAGACTAACACTGTTGAATCACATCTTGAAAACTCATAGTGATGGGGCTCTACCAAGTCCCTGGGAGTTCTAGTGAATGATTGTTTGTCTGAAAAAAAGACCTTCTTTCTTATATTGAGATAAAATGGTACCAGATAACTTTATGACACCAAAGAACTTAATAAATCAAGATCCAGTGTGTCAACAGCCAAAGCTGGCTCACTCCTTCTCTCTTTCCTAATGAAGAAAAAAAATAGGGGTGTACCATTAGTTTCACAAGAAAACTGGGGGTTTTTGGAACCTAATTTCCTTTTGGTAAGGCCATTCGGAGATTAGATTACTCATACACAATACATCTAAATCTTTAAGATAGCTTCAAAACAGGCAGCACAACCTTGAGCTCTCTCTCTAATTATCACTAAAATGCAGCTAGTGAACCTTTCCTTCTACTCACCTAACCTTTTCACATGACTTGTCAAGGTGGATGAAAATCTATTTTAGGTATCTGTTTCTTTATGTGTTCAGAGTTAAATTTTAAAATACACCTGAAACCCTGGCCTGTGTTTATATAGTTCTCTCTTACTATGTATTCTTACAGTAATTAATAAAAAAAAAATGTTTGCTGAGATTTCTGGTGTATAATGAATAAACAGTTTGGGGTTCCCAAAGAACTGTTGCAGTTTTGGTTTTTTTTGCTTCAAATACTCATCACAAACTCAATATAACTGAGGAAGACTGAATTCTGGAAATATCAAATAAGCTGATACTGGCTTTGCTAATCAAGTCACCTTGCTTGGTGTTTTTTCCCTGTAGAGTAGATGTACTTGCATATGTCTGATGTTTCTTTTAGAGCAAGCTGCTCAGATAATGTCACAGCTACTAAAAAATGTCAAGGACATACTTATGTCTAAGTTGAAATTCTCTTAATTAAAATGAATGATTGGCTCATTTTCAAGCAAACTGCATAATTGGTGGCCTCTGTGTAAAGCCCTGACTCTTCTCTTCTAAGAAAGAAGCACATCTCCTCTTAGTGTCCAAAACATAGATCTCAACCACTGTGAAGGTGACTCTAATGCTTCAGACAAACTAATACTGGCGAACTCTGACTTTATGCTGGCACATTTCCATCTTCATAATGAAGTTCACTAGTCAAGGACTTGTGAGCATTTCATTTTCAACTGTATCTAGAGGGATGACTTTGTTCCACTGTTAGAAAGAAAAAAAAGAACAACCCTACAGGGTAGGACAATTCAATTATACCTTTAACCTCAGGTGGAGGTAACTTCTGCAGCTTTCTCTCCAGCCACAGAGAAAAATTGCTGCAAATCTGATTTCGAATTTCCTGACATCAGAATAAGTCAAAGCATTTTTGTTGTCCTGAAGAGGACGGGTCATGAAAGTAATGTGGCAAACTGTGCCAAAGCAGCACATAGTTTGCGTATCCCACAGTTAGGTACAACACACGATTGATTTAAATAGAGCCCTGGAGACACAGACAACAGTGGTAATTCCTAGATGCCATGCAAGCCAGTCTAGGTCACTAATCACCAGGAGGTGACCCTAGTACCCTGGAGTTGGTCCTTACACACTATCCTGTAAGCAAGACTGAGGTTGAATGAACTTTTTAGTGTCACAAAATCCAGAGGGGCCAGGCACAGCCTGTCCAATGCAGCAACCCCTAACATGCTGAAAAATTCACTGTGTGACCTGAAGGACTCTGTTTAGTAAAATTATGCTACAGCTTGTGACATGGAAATCATAGAAAGGACCCATCCTTCTCAGAAAAGCTGTGAATTACCCCTTCCAGAGGACAATTCAATGCCACCAATCCCTTCCAGAGGGCAGGTAAAGTCCACTCATAGGAGCGTGTGTCCATCCCTCTCCATGCAGTACATTTCAAAAGCAGTTCAGTAATAAGCTCAAACTTCAGAAATTACAAAGATCTGCTTGCTTAATTAAAATTCCCATAAACCATTAAGAACTTACTTCAGTTGGGTTTCATAAGCCTTCTGGAATAAATGACACTTTTTCTGTATGTTCACCTTTATTTTTCCTATAAATTTCCAGCTGAAATATAGTTATTTCTGACACAGCTTTTAATGACATCAGAAGTGATTCACTGTTCTCTGTCACTCTAGAAAGAGAAGCTTCTTAAGAAGAGCAGATAGTTATTAAACTATTAGCTCATCAGCTACTAATTCTAGATTAATAACATCCATTGACATGTGGATTGTCCAGATATTTCCTAAACCTTTGATTACTTGACACTGAGGTGAATTCAGCAAATTTACTGCTGACGTTTTTTTCAGCCCTTGCTTGACTACTTGTTCACCTGCAGGACATGGAGGTTCACATTTGTGGAGCCTGGGCTTTATTTGCAGTGTCCAGTAAAAGTAAACCTTCATCTGTGACTGTGAGTGATAAACACTGACAAAAAGGAAGGGCAATTCTCAGGTTGTATTGCTGAATAACTACAATTATAGCTATGTAAGTATACACATAGAATCACTTTCAGAGGTGAAGGATCACAGAAAACCCCTTTTTTATCCCCTTTACAAAACCAATTGATTTTTGGACTTCAGCATTTCAAAAAGCACAAGCATCTTGTGGGAATAGACATTATGATTCCTGACACAATTTGACTTCACTGAGCAGCAATATTGATAGCTTAGAACAAAGGAAAAATGAGAGAATATTTAAATCAGGAAGGGTCCAGTGAGGCATGTAATTGAGAGAAAAACCTCTGGTGAATGTTCACTGTGCCAGTGGCAGGAAAGGGCATTGTTTTAATGATTTACATGAATGAGAAAAGACAACTTCATAGTTGCCAGAACATACTGGGGTAAAAAGCTGAAAAGAAGTTAGTAGAAAAGCACAGGAGTAAACACAGCAATTTAAAATGGTAAATGAAGGAACCCTGTTTCTACCTGATTTCTTGGATATATAAAGGAAAGTGGGAAATTATATATAAGACAATTTAAGATGTTCGTATTTCTATTTTAAAAGCAAAACCTATGCATGCAGTCACAGCTTATGCTAGGATCTAATAATACAGAAGGCTCAAAGCTGCAGCATAGATTTCCAAATAGTGCTAAAGCATGTCAGAAATTTCAGCCAGGAGAAAATTCAGTGCTAAAAATCTAGTATGTGATTAGTGCCCTCTCTAACCCAATGGCATCTTCAGAGAGTACGGGAAGAGTCCCACCTGCGCATTCTCAGCCAAAGGGTCTCTGCACTGAGGTCTCACAGAGACTACTAGGAAGCTATTTAGTAAGATCTCTATGTTCCATAAACAAACACAGAGGCATTTTAAAACAAACTTAGTCAATGTACAGGACCCCACACTGTAGCGTTTTGATACTTCTGTCAAACCAGTTATGAAAGAATGAGTCACCTGAGCCAAGCTTTTTCAAAGATACATATCTGTGCATACATGTCTGCTAAAATGTGGCTACAAATTATTTATAACCAGTTTTCTGATTTCTGTCCAATTTCCACAATAGGAGACAGAGAAGAAATGCTTTTACCCATCATGGGATTTTGCCTAGATTCCTGTGACTATCAGAATGAGACAGTACTTACGTTAGAGCCAGATTCCCATACTTAAGAGCAATGCTGTGGTTCAGGGGGCCATTTGTTTTTTTATGTTGGCCTGCCTTATCTCCAAATTGCCCAGTTTTTTTCCTTGTTTAAGAACTTCAAAACCTGGCACATGTCTGAAGTAGACTGTTTTGTCTAGTCATTTTTAGATTGTATGTTCCTGTATAGCAAGAGAATCAGTGACTACTCACAAGAATGAAATCATACAGGGTACAGTAGTCTTGCTCACAGACCTCTTCTGTGATCAGGAGTTGCTCTGTCCATCTCCACTCTTAGAACAGCTTGAGTTCAGTACATCAGCAAAGGCTTGGCACATTTCCTAGTATGTTCAGCTTTCCTGTTCATCCTCAGCCCCACAGACAAGGGAAAGAAATTTAATGAGAATGCCTAAATATGAAGTAATCACAAAATTTTAAAACCCCTGCAAAAAGCTTACTACATCCATGGTGTTCTGACAGAAGTAATGGCATACATAGGTTGGTTCAAGTACTTTCTGAATCACCTTACTGCCTCTGACTTCTTTCCAAAGCAGATCAAGAAATGGTACTATAACTAACCCAACAGGTCTATTCAGATAATACATGCTGTTTTGATTGATCATAAACACATCGCTACCTAGCAGACCTACACTCTGCATAGGTCACTCCCTGTGGGCTCAGTTACTTCCTTGTTACTATGTGTGCTTTAAATTCAGGTCCTCTTCTATGCAAGTATAGTAACTACACAGGCAAAATGTCAGAATATCAGTATTTTTTAACTTTGTTTTTTGAGCCAGGAGAAATGCCAAATACTTCATCACCAACAAAACTATTTTTAAGAGGTGGAGCCTGGCTACAGTAAGGGATCTCGCCTACACTTTACATAAGACTAAATACCAGCTGTCATGTGGTCTCACCATGTATCTCTTGGAGGGAGGGTGTCAAGCTCGTGACATTCTCCTCTGAATCTACTGGCAGAGCTGGGAGACAGAGAAGTCAAAGGCACTCTAAGCTGTCCACCATAGAGCAGGGAACACTCAGGAGGTCATGTTTTCTGTATTCATGAAGCTCTGGTGCAGTCTTGAGGTTCTCTGAAAATCTGAGTGAGGAAAGGAAGTGTAAAAAGAGAATTAACCACTTCTCTGAAACCATCAACTCCTTCCCAGAGATAAATGACCAACAGTGAAGCCAGAAGTGCCCAGTAATAATGGTTTCAGAAGAGTTATAATCCTAAACTGCATTCATTCACAAAGTATACTTAAAATTTGGGTGGCTCTTGGTAAAAGACAAGTTCTGAAATGTTAATATTGGGCATCCAAGCCCCACAGGCATCTCTCATGATACACAAATGCTGCCTCTCCTGACTGACCCTGCTGTCTCCTGGGACCCTGGAAAGGCAAATGGAGAGCTTGAAGACAGAGCTCTTCATTGATGTAGTGACTGGGAAATACCCATCATATTGCAAAGACGATGATAAGAAACCTTGCAGAAACTTTTTCTGTCCCCATAAACCATTCTATAGAGCTAGACCTGACAGTGTGAAGCAGATTTCAGCAACGCTGCTTTAGTGTTCCTGTAGTACAGTGCAAAATATTATCTGTGATCATTTTAAACACAGAATTGCAAAAATCATTAAAAATGCCAGGATAGATTTCAAGTCACAGTTATTTTACAAATACCACATATATTAATCATTGATTCTGTCTGATGATCCATTTTAGCACCATGGAATGCCATAGCAAATACCAGCTGCAGGTTAAAGACTCTGAAAAATGTGTTAAGTAATTTAAGCAGTTCAGAAATCTTGGTTTTCTTTCTAAAGCTACAAAAGATGTCTAAGACTTTCAGAGTGAGCTATGAAAGTGGCACCAAAAGAGGCCATGGAAGTTATAGAACACTGCTGTTGCTATGTGTGTTTGCAGGACTTCAATTTATACTTTTACTCTGTCTAATTGACAATACATAATATTCACCTATATACCCATTCTTGTACTGTCCCTAGTTAACAAATAAGTCCTATGACATATAGTAATAACTACATATTGCTGTTGCAAGCAGATACACCCTGATTAATGGGGAACGTGCGACACTACATTTATATTGCATGCCCCACTTTTCTGTTTCCTACTGGGGGTTATTTATGGTTGTTAGAAGCACTTTTTAATGGGATCATACAGAACTGGACGTTACACTTCTGTTTTACAGCATGTGTTCTGGACTTAACAGCAAAGAATACTGAGTTTATTGATTTGGAATGATGGAAAGCAAGCTTGTGGGTTATGCTTGGTTATAGGATGTTCGTAAACCACCAACATGATGTTGTGAAAAAAGGGACATGCAATCTTGGAATACATCAGATGAAGTATTTCCACTAGCCCTAAGTAAGCAAGTAGACATTCTGTTCCAGATAGATGACTCTAAAGAAGAACAGCTACAGAAATGGATTTGTAGGATAATCAAGAGAGTGTAGAGGTTTTTAACAGGAGGAAAACAGAAATTATTTGGCATTGTATTGATGGAATATCAATCTCAAGCACCCATAGGTATAAACTGTGATTAAACACAGGATCAGAAATAGAGATTGACGAGCGCTGGCTCTAAAAAAGCCTGTTGGTAGGAGCTGTGAGAACAAAGTTAGTGTTAGTGCTAAATATTATCAAATATATATATATATAAAAATAATAATTTTATCTGTTTCAGAAATGATTTTATAACAGCTAAAATAGCAGAGGACTTGACTCCGTAACGAAAGTGATAGCTGTAGAACAGAATCTCATTATGGCAGAGCAATAAGTTCAGATACACATCCTGTATAGATAATGGAATTTAGCACACAATGACTAACTCAAAAACACCTCAGGTGAACTTCTACAACTACGTTGGTAATTTCATGTAAGTCAAAACTTCTAACACTGTGTAACTGCAACGTTTGCCCATATAGCACAGAGCTGCCAAAGAGGACAAATAAAAAGAGAAGCTCAGACACTGCTGTTGACAGCATAGCTAGTGGTCCTTTTCAGTGCAATTTGCAGTTATAAGCAGACAAACCCAGCAAGAGAAGCAATCCTCCTGAGAAGGGCAAGCCCTTGCCATGGACATTCTGTCTCTGCCAAAAACAGAATAAAGGGCTACATGTACTATCAGTCTAACCCTGCAAGGATCTTATAACTATAAATAAGGGGTTTGCAGCCTTTTTTACAAAGAAATGCTGTACAGATTCTACAGTTAATGTTTTGCAAAGAAAAAAATCTCCTTGCAAAATCAGTAAGAGTTATTATGCTTGATGAAGTACAAACAACTCTATAAAATACCCAGTAAAATCAGGCTCCAGGGTTTTCAAATTCAGAATATCACAGACCTGCAATGTGTGAGAGGTGAGGCTCTTTATTTTTACTCTACCTTTCAAGTTCTTCCAAAACTGAAAGATGAAAAAAGACCAAAAACCCAAAAGATCTGTTCACCCATAGTGAAGTTAAGACTATTTCTAAGAAATTTTTTACAGAGTTAAAAGCTAGAAGCAGAAAAGGAGGGATTTATTTGCCACAAGGTTGGTAGCTGGCTGACTGCCATGCAGTCAGTTAGTCATAGACCATTTGAGGAATAAGTTCCCAGATTCTGAGAAAGACTCATCCACTGTATCCACTTGTCTCAGAAGTATCCTGTTAGGAACCTATGCTGCAGTTATGGAAATACACTAAGAGTAATGAAAAACAGGCACTCAGGTTCTAATGCTCCACACAGGAAACAAACACACTGAAAATCCTTTTACAACTAATAAGCTTTATGGAACTACAGGTTCAGGTTCTTGGCCTCTACAAGAAGTTTTCTGCTTGGAAATAAATCTACTTCACTTCCTAATAAAACTAAAAAGAAGTTCAAGAGCTAAGTGTATACTAAAGCTCTTCTTGAAGCTTTTAGCTAAGAAGCAGCGTTCACAGCTGACATGTTTTATGAACAAAACTTTTGCTTATTTGTAATGTGTCTGTTCTACTTCATACTCTTCTCAGCATAGATATATGTGGAGTAATAGATTTATACCTGTTCCTGAGAAACTTGGCTTCTGAGACAGGAACAAAATTTGCTTTAAAGGAAAAAGATAAAAAATAAAGAGAAAGAGTTGTTTTATTGATCCCTTTTCTATCCCTTTATCATTTGCTTAGAGTAGATTGTATTCATGAACACTGTAGAACATGCACATGGAAATGAGTTTGCTTGTGTTGTTTACAACATTTAGGTAACCTTATGTTGACTTGCTGGTGTATTATAGCTAGTATATAAATCCTAAGCAGCAAAAGAGCAAATCCAGAGCTCTGCAGGGACAATAAAACACTTCCCAGGTATCCCTGAAGATCCAAAAGAGATTGCTAACATTGTGAACAGTTTTGACAGCCGAGAGAAAACAGACACAGTTAGTAGCTGGAAACCTGAGGTCTATGCTAATGATAAGTCAGAAGTAGTGTAAAGT
>NW_008620847.1:22923-26256 GCF_000691845.1 Merops nubicus | reverse complement strand
TCCCTACAGGTGGTCAGACAGATGAAACATAAATTAGCAAAAAAAGAACTCTGATTTGAGTCTTTGCATTCCTGTCTCAGTGTCTCATGTGAAAGTAATTTTCTACAAGGAGAACTGTGCAGAAGCAAAGTCAGAATGGCACATCTTAAACCCTTTTTGACACCTCTCTGTATATCTGCACTTTATGCAAGAAGTATTCCCTATTACAAACCTGACTAGCCTCTTTATGTCACTGTTATTCTGGTATTTCAGCTGACTCCTTAATTATCTGACTTTTAAATCTAGTTTTTAAAGCAAACAAGTCAAGTGTGAATGAATGACAGGGGCACTTTTTTTTTCCCCTATAAAGATTCCTCCTAATCATAGAATCGTACAATTGCTATGGCTGGAAAGAATCTCTAGGATCATCAAGTCCAACCTTCATCCCAACATTTCCTTAACTACTAGGCCATAGCCTCAAGTGGTAGATCTACCACCTTCTTGCAGCCACTTTTAGTGTTTCTCTCCGTACATGTCATGGGTTGTTTAAAGATGTTACTTTAGGTCAAGTTGAAAATAAGGTGACTCCTTAAAAAAAATTCTTAAATGGATCTGCATGGCTTAATAAAGCATGGCAACCTTTTCCTTGCACCGCAGTTTTACAGCTACTCAGATGTAGATATTAATTGATCTCTTTCTCTGGCCTTTAATAAAACTTGGTTGTGTTGTGTGCCTGGAAGAATAGTTCTTAGAATAATTTCCAACTTTTTTGCACTCTAAAACATGCTCTGATTAACTGCCAACTACTTTACATCATTAGCTGGATTGTGGTTTTGTTTTACAACAGTTAACTTTTCTTTAAACAGATAGATGCTAATAGATCACACAGCCTTGAAATCTTCTATTACAATAGATCTTCCTAAATGAAATCCAGCTTCATTTCTGATGAAGATGAAGGGTTTTTTCCCCATGTCAGGGCATGCTGAAAGAACTTAAAAGAATCTATGGTACTGTGCTGCAGCGAGAGACTATGTGAATTGCCACTGATTGAGGGCAAAAATGAAGAAACAAAGGTTCGTGTCCATGAAACCAGAGTGGCAGGGTGGCTCTTCATAGTCCTTCATCCTCAGTACAAAGCCTAGTCAAATCTCGCAAGGTTAACAGCAGGTGGGAGCCTCTGTCATGAGCTAATGTCTACTGAACAAAGGGCTAAAAAAAAAAATAACAAATACAACCCATTACCCACTGCAAATCAGACCAATATCAGTGCCAGGAAAATAATAGAAAGACTATAGATGTCCATATCAAATAACTTATTTACAGAAGCACTCATCCTCAGCAGCCTCAGAAACTACAGGAGAGAGGTAGACTCTGAACCATCATCTTCCCCATCCTCTGTATTTTGCAGGCTGGAAGCTTTGTGTGCAAATGAGGAGAGCAAGAAGAGCTATACAGCTGGTGTGCTGTCACATCCCTGAGGACAGATGATATTGTCCTCATCTCCATGTACAGAACTGGTAGTGCTTTCTGTGACACAGAGCACTGCTATAAAACAAGGTTCCTGTAGGGGAAAGGCAGAACAGACACAATATTTTTTTATTACTAAGCATCCACAACAGAACTGGAAAAAGCCATTTTGTTGTGCTGTTATAAAACACATTTAGGGTTGGTGGAGGCACTGAGGAGATTACACAAGATAATTTCTCTCAGCACTCAGGAAAAATGGATTTGAATGTTCAGCATCTCATCTCACCTTATGGAAAATTCCGAGTCTAAATAGAAAAATGCATAAACGGGTAGTGAGAGTTCTCACACATCCTTAAAGGTCATCTTCATACCTTAAGGTCAGCAGTGTGAGAAGAGTCAGCCAAAGCAAAGTGACGTCTGTAATTGTTAAAACTGGGACTAAGTCACCGTGAATTCCCCAGACATTTCTGCATGGCTAAGCTGGTCACAGACAATGATCTACCCACACTTTGCAGAGTCAGTCATCTGCTCTGAAACTGGAAATGTCAATGGGTGTCATAGTAACAACTTTTTTCATCCAACTCCCAGGCTTGACAGGTTGTGTCCTTCACTTCTTTGTTCTGTATTTCTGTTTCAGGCCCACATGAACACCAGGATAAGCTGGTATTGAAGCCACAGGCAATTACATCCTATCCAAGTGCATCAAGAATATTGGACATCCAAGAAGTGCAATGATAGTGCTCTTGTCCCATCAGAAGTACTGGGGTCTCTGGAACACCTCTGCAAACTCCTGGTAAAAGTTTATGCTCATAGCATCCTTGCTGCTTATGACTAATCTACCTTTAAAGGAGGCATAATGAAGGTTCATGTACTCAGATTATAGCTACACATGCCATTTTTATAGTATTCATATCTGTTCCTACACAGTCTCCAAAGAAATAGCCCTTCCAGGCAGTTCTGTTTGCAGAAGCTTGATACGACAGGAAAAAAAACACCAAACAGATTTATGATAGAAACCAACATGCATACTGGCTATCACTGCTAGCTCTTTCCTCCCATGAGCACAGAGCAACAGCACAGAGCACTAGAAAACCAGCGGAGTGTATGGATAGAAACACCCCTGCACTTCAATGCTTTGCTGAACTGAGCCTCGGCAAAGGTGCTCAAACTCCCCATACCTGCCCTTCAAGGGTATCTGCTCACTTTTAAGAACACAGATATAGTAAAAGCCAAATCTTACTTGTTGCAGTGTCTCAGGCACTTCAGTGCCCTAGCCTCATTGATTCTAAGTGCTTACTATTTACAACTCTGTAACCTTTTACCTAAGCCACTGAGGCAGCATTTCAAAGGCCTCTGGGTTAATATTTCCCCTTATTTTTCCCACTCTACTGTATTCTTTCTGTTGCGCTTACAGCCTTGCACTTGCAAATCCTTATGATGTTATGGGAGGTGTGCATGTTGAACTACCACAGGCACTACTGCTATGAGAATCCTCCCTCTCCTTGCTCCTCCCTTTCATTCCCTTTATTTAGAGTTTTTTTTTAATACATATATATTACAAAAATGCAAAGCACAGTGCAACAAGGAAGCAGTGAAGTGCCATTTAAATCTTCAGCAAATATTACCCAATAACTTATGTGCACAGAAGTATAGCAACTAATCATCGTGCAATACTGCCACCTATTTAGCATACTCCAATCAGTACTAGTAACATTCTGACAGAATTTGCATGGGTCTAAGTGAAAAATACATAGTATTGGGGGAAAGACATCAAAAACTCATTGGAATCATCTTCTTCACAGCATGCTGCACTGGAGAGAGCCCCCAGGGGAGCATACTTGTCTGGCACCCTGTCCCTGCTATTCCCAGCCAGACACTGGGGAGAGT
>NW_008620847.1:0-22892 GCF_000691845.1 Merops nubicus | reverse complement strand
CTTTCCTATATTTTCTACCTTTCTCTTATTTTGATTTATTTGTCCCCAAGAGCAACTTTAACCAGAAGATACATCAACTGCAGTCTAACCTCATTCAAACCTTTTTGTAAATTAACCTGTATCAACAGCCACCATGTAACAGTCTCCTGGGCTACTCCCAGGTGCTGCTGCTACAAGGAGCATAAGCAGGTACAGGGGAATCGACTATCTAGAAGGTCTTTCAGAAAAACAAACAAACAAACAAACTGAAAAATAGAGCAGAGGATATGATTTCCACTTAAAAGTCTTGGCTTAGTTTAGTAGATTCCAAAGTAGCCAGTCATACATGAAGCATACAGGGTGCTTTCAGGTTTTCCCTGTGGTGTCTCTTGGGAAAAGCAGAGTCCAGATATTTGCTGCAGATAAATGAGGTGTGCTTCATTTGAGATGCCTATAATGGTGAGAAAATTTTAGGTTACATTTCTGTGAGATCCCTCTCTGAGGGAAAAGCCATATTGTAATGCATTCTTCCCTGCCCCCTGTAGTATTTTCATAAATCTTTCTCTGCAGGAAACTCTATGATTCAGCTGTCATGTTCCAAAATCTCTCAACCAAATTTTAACTCCGTCATGATATACCCAGTCTTAACTATTCCTTTCAACAATGCATGTGTTCTTACTTTCCTATGTAAAAATAAGATTTTTAAATGTAATGTTTCAAAAAGGAAAGAAACAGCATTATAATTACAATCACTTTATGAAAATAATTTCAAAGCTTTTTTTCCTAAAGGGATAGAAAACCAAACCATATAACATGATACAGAAGACAGTTTCACAGAAAAGGCATTCCTCAAAATCTTCATAACATCTCCTATTCTTTACTAATATAGTAAAATTTGCTGACAATACTAAAAATTCAGATATATATATATACTGCAGATTATAGTTTTTTTTAAATATATATTCATTAACTCAAGCCATCTTTTAGCAAAATAGCAGATACAGATAAAACTATCTTTTCAGGACTTTGGAGTCTTTGAAACTTCTTGTCTAAATCAGAGTTCACATTGAAGAACTCATTCTGTTGCAAGGTTACCAAATTTATCAGACAGAAAACATAAGCTGCTACATTTCTGTACCCAAGGATCAATTTCCTCCCTTTCTTGGCTTTGGGTATGACCTAGCCCTGTAAGTCCAGCTATATCTGAGGAATGTTCCAATTTAAAACTGCCCTAGGTCATGAACACACGAAGGAGGAATCAAAGAAATATCCTTGATGCCCAAAATAGAGAGGAGATGGTACCCCTCCATTCCCTCTGCCTTAACCTGTCTCTTTTCCCCTCCATTGCAGTGCTCAATGGTTCCTGGGCACACTGTTTTCTTCCAGAGCCACCTAATTATTTGCAGTTAGCAGGCACCAGGAGCAGTAATCTCCATGCTTTTCTCCATCAGCTCCTTGTCTTAGGGGTGTGTCATTCCTTTCACTCACCATTTTAGTCAAAATGTGTCCACAACAGAAATGGAAAACTTCTGCCTGCCAGCAGCAGAGAAAGCTGTGCTGCAAGATCCCTTTGCTGCCTGGCATGCAGTCACTGACTGTTGGAAAAAAAATCCTCTTTAAGGCTGGAATCTCAAAGGACTTCTATTGCCTTGGTCTCTTTTGTTTCCTTCTCCTCATAAAAAAACTCACAACCACACCAAAATAAAACACAATACTCACACACACAAACAAAAAAAAAAAAAAAAAAAAAAAAAAAAAACCAAAAAAAAAAAAAAAAAAAAAAAACCACAGGTTTTTTTTGGCTTAGTTTAGTAGATTCCAAAGTAGCCGGTCATACATGAAGCATACAGGGTGCTTTCAGGTTTTCCCTGTGGTGTCTCTTGGGAAAAGCAGAGTCCAGCCAAAAAAACTATTCTAACTGAACTGGTGTTTCTGTGAAGGGGACATTGACTGTTGATGGACAGAGTAGACACTATCTCTTCACCTTCATTCCTCTCTCATAGTCTAAAATCCTGTTCATCGGCTTCTCACTATTTCACCTCCATCCCATAAATGAAATACATTAAAATAAATTCATCTCGCCAGTAAAGCTCTAATTAGGTTCTGATTCTTGCTATGCACAGGAGACAGATTATTGTGCTTTTGATTAAGTGATTGTTTCAGAAAGACAGCAGTATGACATGCTATGCTTCCTCTGAAGGTTTGAATTGGAAGTGCAAGATGTGACCATGTGTTTATGTCAGGCTATCCTGAGGGATCTGAACCTCCTTTAAAAGAAAAATGTTCGTTAAAAATGGGGGAAAAAAGATGTAACTAGCATCTGATCAGATATATTAACACGTCTTTTGTAAAAATGTTCCTCTCATACAAAAATGCATGAGTGAATAGCTGAGAAAATTCTTTGCAAGAACCTGGCTTTCAAAAAACTTTTGAGAAATCATATTGTCTTAATCTCTTTTCTTTACTTCTTTCCACTTCTTTTTATTTGCATCTTCCCATGTATTTAGAAGAAAGACTTACTACCCAAGGAACATCCACATAGAAGTCCAGAAATTAGCCTGTGGTGCACCTACATTTTCACATCCTCTCACCTCTCTTTGTGAGTCTTTCCCAAATTCAGCAAACTCAGAAGACGTATTTATAATGGAGTGCTATAATTACAAGTTACCTCAGAACATCAGTTAATTTTTGTTTCATTTATGGAGAACAGTTTATTACCCGTCTTCATTCTCAGCGCATTTACTTAATTTGCTGAGGTAAACCAGTCAAGTGTAAAATCAAATTATTTAAGGACGATTATAGGATAATAAGGTAGTCAGAATGAGTGCAATGATCACTGCAAACTGCAGAATATTGTATATTCTGTGGTTTATTGCAGAAAACACAGCAATATGCTAGTGAGTAAACTGACCAGAATTTTCTAGTGGCAGAATATGCTGGTCATATTTTTCTCTGTCTGAAGTAACTCTCCCTTTTAAGCCCCATTCAGAGAAGGAAAGTTGTAACACTTGATAGAATCAAAGGCATCATTTATAGAACAAAGCATGACTGTAGTGTGATTGATTATGAACCCAGTGAAAATCAACACGAGTCAACAAAAAGGATCCTTACTGCATCTTGTGTGCTTTTCATCATTACCTGTAGATCCTAATCAATACTCTGATCTAAGAGTAAGCCTCAAGAGCATCAGTGAGACATCATCATCATGATGAAGTAAAAGGCCAATATTTGAAACTTTTCCCCAGCAGAATATTCAGATTGAGGCCATTTATGGTATGAATTTTCTTAACACATCTGCCTGTTACATGACATTAAGTCACTAAGGAATGGTTAGGGACAATATCACTGACACCAAATTGCCTGTCTAAAGCAGAGATGTATTGTGTCTTTCTGTAGGACTGTCTTACCTTAAGCTTTAAAGTATTCATAGAAAAACAATTAATAAAATTTAATACAGAAGATTTAAAATGCAACTCTTTCCTTGATTGACCTTGTAAAGTTGAATGAATATAAAATAATCCTGGATGAGAGTTATAAATTCAATTCTTGCACAGGTGTCTTCTTTTTTTTCAATCAGTTGTCTGTTGTATCAATTACTAGCTTTTCTAGTTAAAATGATGCAGTTGTTTCAAAAAAAAAAAAAAAAAAAAAAAAAAGCAAGAATTGCCACTAAGTACCTCAAGACAAAAATTCCCGTTCCAGTGATTGATACCTCTACAGGTATGAAGAGATGGCACTTCTCGTGGCTTGCAAAAGTGTTCCAGGCTATACACATTCATAAGCATACCGCTCCTGTTAGAAGTCTTTAATATAGAGAAATTTTCAGTTCGATTTTAAAACCCTGTGAAAGTTACTTTATCCTTCCCCTGAAGTCTTATATGGAGAGACATGGCAAAAGGTAGTTTTCAGCCACAGATTGTTTTGTTAATAGAATTCTCCAGGCAAAACCATTTACCTCCCAAGCTCCTGTGTTTGTAGTACTGAGCAGAGAATTTGTGCTTGCACATAATATCCTATTTTCATTTAATTGATTTCTCTATTTGCACAGCTATGCTCGTGCTGATGTCCTTTCCATCTTTTTACTACCTATCACTAACAGAATTTTCTTAACTTTTATCATAAACCCGGAACAAATGTTAGATTTTTTTTCATAATGTGCATTTAGGTTTCAGGAAATGTTATTGAATACCTACATTTTAGTTAATCATGGATTTAATGAGTAATATTCATTCGTGTTTCTGATACCTCTTCAAATATATTTCAGTTAGGAAGCCTCCTCTCCACAGTACAATGCTGAATTTCACCGAGTTTATTCTGTGCTATAATATAATCAGGAGCTGCATTATCATCATCAGACAGATTTCACAGATTTCACAGGGACTTAAGCACAGGATTAAAGCTTTCCTGAGAGGGATACAATTGTGCAAAAATAATTTGCTGTTTTGTGCACTTATCTTAGTTTCCTGAATCCTGCAGATTAAAAGATCTACATGTCACTGTCACAGGCGGAAATATTGACATGGTTATAATCTAGCAACAATTTAAGATTTATTGATAGGGGAAGACAGATCAAAAAGTTGACCTCTAGCAGCACTTAATCATCACCCAATTTAAGATTAACAAGATTATTCAGTAGGATATGTTATAATCAAAATTCCAACTCAGTTACAGATTTGATAATGACAAGACTCAAACTAACTTACTGCAAGGTATCCTAAAACAATATATAGTAAAAACAGTACAGATGTGTTCAGGCTCTCAAGACCCAGACACAGATGTGCTAGGCTATCAGGAGGTGACTAGCTCCCGGGTGATAGGGAGAGCAGTGCAAGGTTGGAAAACCAGGGGCCCAGCACACCGAGCAGACTAAGTGTTCTGGTTCTCTGTCTTCTGCCACCTGTACCTAACTTACCCGAGGCTGGTTTGTGGCATAGCAAAAAGGGGCACAGCAGGGTGAGGCAGGGAATCACACCAGGTCTTGAGAGGGCTTCAAGGAACAGGAGGACCATACCTCCACAGTCACTATCTAATCCTAATGTCTTGACCTACAGAGTTTCCTCCCTTTGGAAAAATTTCAGAAGCTGAGAAACGTTTGACCTAATGAGACTTTTAGAAAATGGAGAACGTGTGAGCTATTCTTCTTTATCCTTATCTTTTATTGCAAATACTTCATAAATATAAATATATTACATACATATACATCTATTTTATACATGTATTTTATATATACACTTTACATGTATGTGTATTTATTTCATATATATGTTCATATATCCATTTCCCATGCTTTTCTTAAATTTGGCTAATCAGTATAACATAGGATTTTCTTTTACAAAATTCACATGCCTTAGCTATTGAGAAATTTCCCTGGTTTTCCTCCCAATACTTAAAGAAAATTCTACACATAAATAGCCAGAACAGTGCATTCATCATCATGTTCCTCTCTTCCTCTCCCTTACCTGATTTGTATGTGACATACATAAGGATTCCATGGTCTACATTTGCCTATCTTCTGTAGAAAAATATGTCAAAAAACAAGGGTGGATTCAGTGTAGCAGCAACACAGAAACTACTTAATCCTCTCAGAGGCATCATACCTGCCACATAGCACAAAAAAATTAGGAGATGAGAGATGGTAAGAGACAACACTGATTTATAGTAATATGGTGTGATTCATTGGGCTACAGAAGATGTAAAGTACACTACCCAGACAGTCAGTAAGTAGAGTTAGACAAAGTACAGCACAAAGTTAATTTATAAATGGAATTTTAAGCAATCGTTTATCATTTTGCCAGCCACAGACTCTAATGTCTTTGGGGCCTGTCTGGAACAACTCAAGGGATCAATCAACAGCTCTCCATTAAAAGTTGTTTGCCTTTTATTTATAAATAAAATTTACATAGATGATTCACAAGGCACAGAGAAACAGTAAATGTCAGAAATTAGGTCCTGTCCATGCCTCATACTAGATCTTCTCAAATAACAGACTTGCTCTTTCTTGTCCTCATCTACTTGCAGTTTGTTTGTATTTTTAAGGCTATATATTCAGTGTTTGCCCCTCAAACAAACAAACTAAGGCAATCAGGAAACCCTAGTGACAAGAAACTTGGATCCATCAAAATATGAATCAGTTCCATCTCTAAGACAACAAATAGATTGGCCTTGATTTCATAAAATGTTCAATTAGTCCAAGAAGCGGCTGTTACCATCCTGGCACTTCTCCTGCATGCTCACAGTTGCACAGCAGTTAGACCCTGCCTTTCCTCACCAGTTGTCTATGCACATGCCAAATCTGGATACTTATTACTGAATCACTGATACTTATTACCAAATCACTGAAATAATTCAGTGATTCATTGTCAAAGTCAGCAGCAAGCACAAAATCAGAAGAAATTAAATTATACATACTTCTATTGAGTGTAACATAGAAAGGAAGACCCTTACTGAAAATCCTTCCTGAAATCACTAATGTCATCACAAGTGGATAGAATTTTTTGATCATGTCTCTTGCATAAAATTAAATACTCTTCTGCGGGAAAAAAAAAAAAAATTATTCCTTTAAAAGAAAGGTAGGTGAACTGCTGTGATCAATTTCTCTATTTACTACACAACTGGTCCTTGTACACCATAGCACCAAACTACTGACTCTGAAGATTAGATGGAAGTGTGGATGCTGGCATGGAGAGCTGTTCCCTCAGAGAGTATGTGTATCAAAAGATACACATAAAATGAACCAGAAATAGTTTATCCATAAGAAGGCAAAATGAAAAAAAAAAAAAAAAAAAAACCTTCCTTCCTTATCCCACATAATCATTTAAAAAACATTTGTTATCACAACATGGAGCCATGTCCCACCCTGCAAAAAAAACCCAGTTCCTCAGTCTCATTAGGTAACCAGGACACATTCCAACAGGTCCATTGATAAAATAAGCAGCCTACAGCAAAGCATAAAGGTCCAGTTCAGAGGTGTGTCAGAGATGATTTACCCTTTTCTCACAGGTAGGTTAATGTGCAGCCAGGCTGAGGAGTAAGGAGTACCATTTCATGAGGGAAATAAAAGCACTCTAAACCACTAACAGATTAATACAGCAACAGAGGAAAAGCAGTTTGCCCTTACCAAAACACAGTGACAATGATATTGATAATTCGCCAAGTACGCATTTCAGATTTCAGCAGTGCATTCCATGCCATTTCTGCCTGGAAAACTGCATTAAGCATTTGAACAGAAATATTGCAGAAAATATTTTTTTAAAAGTATCTTTCCCTTTGCCTACATATTTAGTTGAATTCACTTGAAAATTGTCTCCAAAGTCATTTACCATTTCAAAATTTGACCTTGTAAGATAACACAATCAACCACTACTGTCAGCTGCTATTTGGAAACACCAAGATGCTGCATATTGGGAATTGGCAATTTTCCTTCTAATGTCATGAGACAGCATTACTGTGTCCTGTGCTTTCTCAAGAGAGCAATGTGTTCACCTTGCAACTCTTTGCAACCATGAAAGATGTCAGTGCAATTTTTGCAAAAGTAGTTATGGTATACAGCAATGTTTGGTCTAGTTTTCCTCTTTTAAAAATATTTCTGTTTAGTTTTCGTAGAGGTTTCAGCACTTTCTCTAAAACGTTCTTTAACCCAGCAGCTGTACCTCAGAAGAAGAAGAGTCATTTCATAGGTACTTTTGTGCCTTTGTCCAATGTTCCACCTTCCTTCTGTGTGGAGGATGCAATGCAAAGACAAAATGTTTTTATTGTAACCAAGATGGTGTCACTCAAAAGTCACAGATAAACTTAATTCTTTAGGAAGTCTTTAGCCCAAAGCTGTATGCATCTTATGCAGAGTAGCTGCAAGTGTGTCTTGGAAATGAAATTATTCAACCAGGTTGATGATGGGTTTAGTATTACTTGGCTTCTTATAACAAATACAAGCAAAGCCCATTTCTGGTTGCATCTGTGTCTAGAGTATGCTGTGTTCTGAGCAGGTTACACATTAAAAAATGTGGGCATGCTACATCTACAGCCTTGCAGTACGAGGTGTACACTGTGCTTGTACTTTCTTTCCAGTGTCACAGTAACCTAGCAGAAAGCTGAGCAGGCTGATCTGATTTTTCAACCTGTGAAAGACCTACCAGAAGTACTTCTGGCTGCCAGGTCACAGTTTATTCCGTTTTCCAACGTGGAAAGACCTTGGTAATATTTTTTGTTCATTGTATTTATATTATTTTCTTTGTGTGAGCAGCATATGAAAACTGAAATCAACAATTTCTACTCTGGACTTACCAGGTAGAATGGGAGATGAATGCATTTCAGTTATTTAAAAATACAGTATGTTTGAAGTTCTTTTTAAAACTGATGTTATTTTCTAAAGATATACATCTTGAAGTATTAAGGCTATTCCCCAAATAAAGGAATCAGTAGTGCAAGGGTTTGCTTGGATTGTTCTGAAATTAAATTTGTTTCATAAAATTAAAAAAAAAAAATCCATTTTGGAGCAAGCCAAATACAGTTTGTTCCTTTTTTTTTTTTTAACCATAGCTATTATGCCAAAATAGTTATTATTCCACCAGCTCTAGTCATTCTTCTTCTGAAAATAGCCTTCCTGGAGATCAACAAATGAAACAACATTGCTGATATTTTGGAAAATTATCCCAAATTTCTTTTTTTTTTTTTTTTAATTAGAATCAAAGTGTTTCTTTAAAACCCTCTACAAAACTCCAGCAAAATGAATTGTTATTTACGAGTATTTAGGAGCCCTCAGTGATGTTTACAGTACTCTAATACCAGAGTCCAGACATTTTCCATTTGAAACACTGGTCTGGTTTACCCACTTATATGAAGTTGGATGATTCAGCACTAAATTTAGTTTGCTATCTTTATTAATAATTTGGAAGATGTGATAAAATGCCTGTGAATATAATCCAAAGGACTGGAACATACTTTGTATATTGGGGAAAATAAATAAATAATCCAAAGCTGTCTTCTTGCTTCTCTTCAGTTGCTCAGTTTCCCTTCATCTGTGATGTGGTGCAGAGCACTGAAGTCAATTCCCTGTGTGTAGCCCAAAATCTAGTCCATGTATCAGGGCTGCAGTGACATGACAGACTCATTCAGATTGTCTGTGAAAGACTATTACAGAGAAAAAAAAATGGTGACTAATTAGCCAAATACAGGACAGGATGCAATGATGTGAATCTGAAGTCAGTTGAAAATAACTGCTTTGAAAATGCCAGTGCAGAAAGGGGCAGCTGTAGTAAATAAATGGTGAGAATTGGAGGCAAGAGATTCCACTTCATTTTTGAGCATGGCTATGGGTATCTTGAATAGGTTCAGACAACTCAAATGGACCAACCCTTTTTACTTAGGACGACCATATTTGTGCATTAAATTTCACAGTTCTGCCATCGTTAATACTTTTGCATATCTAGCAGTCACTGCACTTTGACACCTCAAACACACATTTAGAAGTCTAAAGTTTAAGCACCTTCACTCGAAAAGTAACTTTTTAATTTTAGTATCACATCTTTCACACTGAACATCATGTAGTAAATGCTAAAATATCTGCTGTGCTGGCTGAAAAACTGATGGATTAATGATGATAATGATAAAAAGATGAAAACTCTAAAATGAAATAATGTACCAAAACATCAGTGTTATGGCAAGCTTCACACTGAGGCCCTGAGGAAAGATCATTCCGTTTGACACAGCATTAATGTAGCCATTAGACTGCTAATTTAAATTATTTGCAACACCGTATCTTATGCTAAGTGTATTTCAAAGTGGAAAACATCCACCAACAGATAGGATATTTGTTACGTTAACAACTTCCATCTAGCCTTATTTGGTAAGAGACTTAAAAAAAAAAAAAAAAAAAAGTGTTGTCTGTAGGACCTAGACTGTGTACTGATGCCATCACCCCACACCCCAATTCTAGCATATCAGCACATGCCCAATGGAAAATGGGGTTTTCTCACATCACCGTTGCCTATGGTGCACTTTGTGGTCTCTCTGAGGTTGTTCAGGAGGTCCCTTAGCCATGTCCAGTGCAAAACCAGCAATGACTGTACAAGCTTCATGTGTGGTGTGATGGTGGATGTTTAAAGACTCATAAGAGAAATGTATAAGCATGGTAACAGTTTTGCTAATAACCTCAGACTGATTCTTCACACCAGTTCTTACCCAAAAAGCTATTTCAGGTTTTCCTCTGTCATTTTAACTTACTGCTTGTACCAGAAGATTAAATAATTTTGCTGGCTATAGCAAAGGTCACAAATGGAAAGGTACAGCAAGAGCAACTAGAGAAAAAATACAAAATAACTTAATTCTACAACTATAATTTGTTTCTTTAATGTCTGGTTATGCTTTTGGAAAAAAAAGTATATGTAAAAAGTAAGACTTCGACCTTACTGGCAGACTCATATGCACCAGTTTCTCATGTTTCAATGTTATTTACTATAATTACATTTATTGCACCATTTTCTCCATGCTGACCATTTGCCTGATTACACAATGCTGGATGCTGTCCCAACAGAATTGCAGGCAACTGCAATCCTGGTCTAACTAGATGAGAGACGGAGAGTGGAGGCAGCAGTGGAAATCAGTATGGTGAAAACAAACTGATGAACTCAGTCATTTACCTAAGGCAGTGTGAGCTAAATAGGAGCAGGTAGAGGGATAGCCTAGTTATGCTCCAATGCTCAGATGAAGAGGCTGGGAAAATCCAGCCTAAACTGTTGGTTCCTCATTATCCTGTCACAGGTGGGTTCATTGCAGCTGCTTCAGCTCACTGAAGTCCTCTAGCTGCAGATTGGTTTTTTACCCACAAATTTCATTTTGGGAGACTGAAGGATGAAAAGCCAAATCCTGTGTTATAATAAACATGGTTTTTGCTAACCAGACCACAAGCACAATGCACCTTATATTTTCTGGAGTTTGATGCAAAATTGCATGGTATCCTCCATGCCCTACCACAGGCATGCTGCATTGGTAAGGAAAATACAGATATTAAAAAAAATTAATTCAATTACCTATTAGGCAGGTTTGAAATGCTGACTAGATAACAAAAAAAGAAGAAAGGTTTAGAAATAGCATGCTGTATTCAGTCAGAAAACTGGATACTTGGCTCCTTTTGCCTGTCTACCAGGACTTCTCACATAGGACATACTGGAATTAGCAGAGTCGTTCCATTTTGGCAATTTTCATGTAAAATGACATTGTAATAGTTATGTTGATAACTGTGGTTTAAAGGAACTCTGGGAGACACCCCAAATAACAGTGGGGACTGAACCAGCCCCTTGCAGTGCCAGTAATGATGAACATTTGTGGGGAATTATGTAACCCTTGCATCTCCAGCCTCTCCTCTGATTTTCCAAGCAGAATAACAATTAAACAGAGCTGACCCAGACATCTTGGTCAGCAAATACTAATGAAAGCATACTTGAGAAATCAAAATACTGTGAAAAGTAATCCTGTGGAGAGGTATCTATGGTCTTCAAGCAATTACCCACAAATACTAATATCTACAGAGAACAAATTACTCTGTTTTGAAAAGGCAGCTACTGGGTCATGTTGTCACTGTAGCAGATAACAGAGATGATCCACCTTCAGGCAACAACATTTGGGCACAATGCAGAGCAGAATATAGCAAAATGATCATTTTAAATAATTAAGAACATGCGTAAAGGCAATTCAGCTGCATTGCTCTTCACTCTATTATGGACGGATGATCCCAGATAAAAAGTGGTCATTGAAAGCACAGTTCAGGTCCCTGTTTTAGAAATGCAAATAAAATGTAAAAAAAGTGTTAATTTGTATAGTACTGAGCCAGTCTAGCAGCTCCATAGCAACCCTTCTCCTAGATCCTGTGCAGGGAAAAACAACCTGTTTAGCATGAATCTGTTCAAAGGATTAAATTAGTCTTTGGCTATATACTGGAGCCAAAAATCTACCTGAGGCACATAACCACATTTTCCAAAAACAACAGCTCTATATGCACAACTATAACTACCCATGACCAATCACTCACTTTATATCAAGTAAATCTTTTGTGCTTACCTCTACAGGATCATAAAATGTTTTCCTGCAGAACTAACATGCTTAATTTGAGACTCTCATCATTCTTTTATTCTGTGTGACCATCTGACATCAAGCAACAGTAAGGCTTTCAATTTCTAGATTAAGTCATGGTTTGTGTACTGTTAATTACTCCACACTTCTTTCTCTCCTGTCAGAAAATGATTAAGTATTAACTTTTACTTATATATTAAATTATTATTTGTATTAACTCAGTATACTGTGTGGATTCTATACAAAGACAGGAAAAAACTGTAACAGTTTCAATCCTGGAGTGTAAAAATTGGTATCAAGTTGGCCACCTTCACCTGTCCACCTTAATCCCCCAGCTGAATCAGAGACAGATATACATTACTAGTGTCCCTTTATAGCTCATAATCATTCAGGGTTGGGCAAATGTAACCATTTCCAAACTTGATTATAAAAATGATTCAGTGAGTTATGATCCTGTGAGGACACCTAGTGAGCAATTCCATATAGAAGCAAAATAACTATTCCTACAACACAGACTAAGAGCAAACATTTTTATCACACATTCTACTGCACAGAGATATTGTTATTGCTGTTTGTATTACAACAGCTTCTAAAGCCAGACAGTAGTTGCAGTAGGCTCCCTATATGCTTTTCTATAAATAAAAGTAGAGAAAAGAGAAATCTATGTCCCAAAAGGACATTTAAACTCTAAGGGAAAATTAGCTCACACATTTTCACAAGCACTTATATTGTCTCCAGTAACATAACTTTTACAGGCTGTTTTAAATATTTATCCTGATATTATTTCTGTGATTAACAGGGTGTCATGACTGTAGGCTTATGCTGAGGCAGAAGCCTTCTGGAGGGGCTCTCTAGTGAGAGGGTGCAAGAAGTCAGGTGCCAACCAGGTCCATCAGGCACTAGGAGGACTGCACAGAGACACTCTGGACATCTTGTGAAAACACACAAGATGTAGTGGAAGGAGTAAGGAAAAGGCTGCGTGCATTCCACACAGACTGCACAAGAATTGACGCGTCTGTATTTACAGAGAAAAAGAGAATGACACTGAGACCCAGAGCTTAATCCAGCAACCCTCTGGATTCAGTTAAGAAGAGGACATGGTATAAAGGCGGGCTTTCTCTCTTGTTTTCTCTTTTTATTTCCAGGCAAAGTGATTCCCCTGGCTACTGCCATACTTTATTCTGCACATATTATTCAAATGTGATTTTGATCTCTGCTTTGTTTATTACATCTCATAGCATGAGCGCAGAGAATCCAAAATAACCAAAAATCCTGTACAAGGAAGAGAGCAAATACATAAGTGCTTTTTAAAATTCATTACTTCCAACCTGTGCTAAGAGTCTGCATAACTGTCCTGTTCAAGTCATCATTGACGCTTTCAAGAAACTTCCAGTCTAGTCAAGTGGCAGCTCTGTCATTACACTGAAAAATCTCCCCCGTACGTTAGCAGAACTGGCAGGGAAGAAGAGTTAGTTTTATGTATTTGAAAAAATTATTTGGGTATTGTTGGAGACATATCTTCACCTTTTCTGAAAGTCATTCACAGACAACAGTAATGTGCGCATAGAAAGTAACATGCATCTTCCAAGTCCATGGCACCAAATATATCTATCCCCGGGTATTGAAGGAACTGGTGGATGAAGTTGTTAAGCTATTTTCCATCATATTTGAGAAATTTTGGCAGTCTAGTGAAGTTCCCACTGACTGAAAAAGGGGAAACATAACCCCCATTTTCAAAACAGGGAAAAAGGAAGATTTGGGCAGCTACAAGCCACAGTCTCACCTCTGTGCCTGGGAAGATCATGGAGCAGATCTTCCTGAAGGCTCTGCTAAGGCACATGGAAAATGAGAAGGTGATTGGTGGCAACCAGCATGGCTTCACCAGGGGCAAATTGGGCCTGATGAATTTGGCCTATGGAGTTACAGCATTGATGTATAAGGGAAGAGCAGCTGACATCATCCAAGTGGACTTCTGCAAAGCATTCAGCACTGTCCCATAACACATCCTAGTCTCTAAATTGGAGACACATGGATTTGATGGACAGAACACTTGGTGGATAAGGAATTGGCTGAATGGCCACACTCAAACAGTTGTGGTCAACGGCTCAATAGCCAAGTGTAGACCGCTGATGAGTGGTGTTCTCCATAAATCAATACTGGGGCAGGTGCCACTTAACATCTTTGTTAGTGACACAGCCTGTGGGATCGAGTGCACCCTCAGAAAGTTTGCGGACAACACGAAGCTGTGTGGTGCAGTTCACACACTGGAGTCCGGAAAGACTTTGACAGCCTTGAGAGCTGCGCCCATGCCAACCTCATGAAGTTCAGCGAGACCGAGTGCGAGGTCAGGGCAATCCCAATCACAGATACAGGCTGAGTGGAGAATGGCTTAGAGCAGCCCCAAGTAGAAATACTTGGGGGTGCTGGTTGATGAAAAGCTCAAGAGGAGCCAACAGTGTGCACTTGCAGCCCAGAAAGCCAACCTTATACCTGGGCTGCATCAAGAGAAGTGTGGCCAACAGGTCAAAGGAGGGGATGCTCCCCCTCTACTCCACTGTCATGAGACCCCACCTGGAGTACTGCGTCCAGCTCTGGAGCCCCCAACACAAGAAGGACATGGGCCTGTTGGAGTGGGTCTGGAGAAGGACCATGAAAATGATCAAAGGGCTGGAGAACCACCAGACAGGATGAGAGAGTTGGGGTTGTTCAGCCTGAAGAAGAACAGGCTGCAGGGAGACCTTATTGTGGCCTTCCAGTATCTGAAGGGGGACTACAAGAAAGCTGGGGAGGGACTTTTGACAAGGCCTTGTAGTGATAGGACGAGGTGTAAAGGCTTCAAACTGGAAGAGGGGAGTTTTAGATTAGATGTAAGGAAGAAGTTTTTCCTCTATGAGGGTGGTAAGATATTGGAACAGGTTGCCCAGGGAAACTGTGGGTGCTCCATCACTGGAAGTGTTCAAGACCAGGTTGAATGGGGCCTTGCACAATGTGGTCTTGTGGAAGATGTCCCTGGCCATGGCAAAGGGCTTGGAACTAGATGACCTTTAAGATCCCTTCTAACCCAAACTATTCTATGATTCTTTGAAATAAGCAGGATTTAAGAATAGGTATGAAAATTCCAAAAGCATACATTATTTTGTCTTCTCACATACAAGCACTGAATATTAGACAGTACTTACTGAAATCATTGTCAAAAAATATGTTGACAAACATCAGAAGAAGAGACTTGATACTAATTTGATTTATATAAATACGTGAAACATCTGAAGGACAGTTGCCATGTTATGTTACTTGATGAGTTATTTTGTAAAAAGCAACCTAAAATAAGCTTATTGTCTGGTATTGTTTCTGCTCTGAGACTTTTTAAAGTTATCAACAGACATTCATAGTTATTTGAGAAAAAGTAACACTTGGGAAATTAAAACACTTAGAAAAATTGCTGCTACCAAAAGCAGGTACTTTCAGCATCAGTCTTCAAGCCAGTAGTCATGAACAGTTTGACCACTCTAAAATTATAATATTGTAAACATACAATCAAGTGAAAAGCAAACAGAAAGAATAGCAGAGAAAAAAATACTTCTGTTATGAACTCCAACATCCAGTGTCTGCTCCGAGTTTACTGAAGGAAGAAAAATCCCCATTGATCACCAAAACATTGTTGATTCTGCCCCTGACAAAGTCTAGAGTATCTAAAAGGAAGTTGGCAGATTTGAATAGCTATCTGGGGCAAGAGCTACTCACGCAAAATTAATGCCTCTTGAATGGCTTTGAAAAGTTCATCCCAGACAGTCGTTATGCTAAATGCATATATACATAGAGTTGCATTTAAAAATTATAATGCCCTTTTTTATTCAAAGGGAAAGTTTAAAACGTGACTTCTCATTTTACATAAGATCATTTACAAAACTGTTATTTGATTGAAAGACTACTTAATATCATCTGTGTCTAAGTTGGTGTGGTTTAGATCTCCCAGAGCAATAAATAAGAAGATCAAATAAGCTGAAAAATCAAGGAGTGCTTTCTGTCATAAAAGCCAAACCCCCCTTACTGCACCAGCTGATATAGCTCAGGGTCTCACTGTTGGCTTTGTTTCTGATTTCATAGCATGGCCAGACATCCCCATCCAGACCACATCAGGATGGATTAAACCAGTCCTGCCCTCACTGATTTGTCTCCACAGCTTTGTTTGAAAAGAGGACATGGTGTGCCACCCTTAAGCTGTGCAAGTAAGAACAGTTTATCTGAAATGACTACATTTACCTGAAGTAGCAGAGGAAGTGCTCCCACCACCTATTGCTAGTAGCACATCTATGAAAGTTTCAAGCGCACCTCAGTCAAAATTCCTGGGAAACACAGTGTGGGGATGTTCTGCATGGATTGACTGAGGTCAGCTGGAATTTCTAAAAATCAGCCATGTCATCTCTCGGGTGGTTATTTCCAAAGCCTCCCTGAAGCCTGTTTCTTCAGCTTTCTCCCTTGCAATTCAGTTTGAGTCTTCCACTAAAACAGGTGCAGTCACCCAACAGTACAAAGATCTAGCTCATGTTGAGTGCTTCATCTGCCTCCATACTTGTCTTTGAGAACACTGAGGAGCAGAGAAAAAGGAAATAGTTGGTATGCCTGTACAGGAGCTAGCCTACATCTAGTGCAGCTTATGCTGCACTGGATCTGAATTAAGCTTTTTGGACACTGTTGTAGAAGGGTTTATTTGTTTGACTCATGGGTGGGCCTGAGCTGGCCATTTGTTTGCCCTCGTAACTCTCCCAAGTAAATTAACATCCACACCTGCTTTTATGAGAACTTTTATGTTCATGCTTATCTTCTGCATTATTTGATCAAACTACTTTCTTCAGTATGACCTTTTTTTACACATCTGACATCTTACTTTCATTTTGTTTGCTGTTTCCCCAGTTTTCACTACAGCTGAAACAGCTGGGTATTCACCATTAGAGCACTTCCCTTGGTTGTTTCCAAAGCCAAATGCATTACCTCCTCTTTAGACACTGTACTGAATTATGGCACAGAAAGATGGGATGCAAACGCCAACCTTCAGCACCCCATACATCATGCAATGACATTGGTGTTTTTTGCAGTTGTAATTTATGAATGTATTGATCTTAGACTTTCATTAATTTCACTGAAAATACGTGGCATTCAACAAATGAAAGCTACATAAAAGCTTTAATTTGCTCATTGACAGTGAACTTTATCAAATCTTAATACCACCTATAGCTGAAAAAAAAAAATGCATGCAAAATTCAGTTACCAGGGAAAATAACCATGTTAGATTCTGAAGGAGTTTTATTTGCTAATGTCCATAAACAAAAATATAGCCACAGAAAAATCCAATGTGTTTATCACAGCTTAATTAGTTTGTTTTCATCTCCCCCATAGATATCTCCCCCACCAAGTAAGTCTTAGTTTGTCCTGGTTGGGGGTAGAACAGAGCTGGGCACAGCAGTGTTGCCCATACTTGAACTCCAGTATGAGCTGGAGTCAAAGGCAGCTAAGTGATATGCTACCATTGACATTGCTAATGCTTTCTTCTCTATTCCTGTAGCAACAGTGTAGGCCACAGGTTGCTTTCACCTGGAGAGGTGTCCAGTATACCTGGAATCGACTGCCTCATGAGTGGAAACACAGCCCTACCATTTGCCATGGACGGGTCCATCCTGCAAGTTGATCCAGATTTTGGGAATTAAATGGCAAGATGGATGTCACCAGGTCCCAATGGATGTGGTTAACAAAATAACAGCTATGTCCCCCCCACCAGCTAACAAAAAGGAAACACAATGTGGGTTTCTGCAGAATGCATATTCCTGGTTAGAGTCTGATTGTAAGACCCCTCTATGAAGTTACTTGAAAGATAAACAATTTCAGCTGGGATCCTGAACAAAAGCAAGCCTTTGAACAGATCAAACGAGAGATCGTACATGCAGTAGCCCTTGGGCCAGTCTGAACAGGACAGGACATTAAAAATGTGCTCTACACTGCAGCTGGGAGTAATGGTCCTACCTGGAGCCTCTGACAGACAGCACCAGGGGATGCCCGAGGTCGACCTCTAGGATTTTGGAGTCAAGGATACAAAGGCTCTGAGGCCAACTGCACTTCAACTGAAAAAGAAATTTTGGCAGCATATGAAGGAGTTCAAGCTGCTTCAGAAGTGATTGGCACTGAAGCACAGCTCCTCCTGGTGCCGCGATTACCAGTACTAGGCTGGATGTTCAGAGGGAGGTTCTCTTCTACTCCTCATGCCACCAATGCTACCTGGAGTTAAATGTCTTGCTTTAATCACACAGGGAGCTCGAGTACGGCATCCCAATCGCCCAGGAATCTGAGAAGTGATCATGGATTGGCCAGAAGGTAAAGACTTTGGAATGCCACCAGATGAGGTAGTGCCACGTGCTAAGGAAGCCCTACCACATAATCAATTACCAGATCATGACAAGCAATATGCTTTGTTTACTGATGGATCTTGCCGTCTCGTAGGAGCTTGCTGGAAGTGGAAAGCTGCTGTGTGGAGCCCCACACGACGAGTTGCAGAAGCAGCTGAAGGAGTGAGTGAATCAAGTCAGTTTGCAGCGGTAAAAGCCACCCAGCTGGCCCTGGACATTGCTGAGTGAGAGAAGTGGCCAGTGCTCTATCTCTACACTGACTACTGGATGGTAGCAAATGCTTTGTGGGGGTGGCTGAAGCAGTGGAGGCAGAACAACTAGCAATGCTGAGGTAAACTTATCTGGGCTGCCATGCTGTGGCAGAACATTGCTGCTCAGCTGGAGAAACTAGTGGTAAAAGTACGTCACACAGATGCCCATGTACCTAAAAGTCAGGCCACTGAGGAACACCAGAACAAGCAGCAAGTGGATCAGGATGCTAAAGTGTTCCAAACAGACTTAGACTGGGAACATAAAGGTGAACCATTTTTAGCTCGGTGGGCCCATGACACCTCAGGACATCAGGGAAGAGATGCAACGTACAAATGGGCTGGTGCCCGAGGGGTGGATTTAACCATGGAGGCTGCTGCACGGGTTACCCATGACTGTGAAATGTGCGCCGCAATCAAACAGGCCGAACAGTTAAAACCTTTGTGGTATGGGGGACAATGGTCAAAATACAGGTATGGGGAGGCCTGTCAGATTGATTACATCACACTCCCTCAAACTCGCCAGGGTAAGCACTCTGTGCTCAGCATGGTGAAAGCAACCACAGGACGTTTGGAAACATATCCAGTACCCCACGCCACTGCCCAAAACACCACCCTGGGCCTTGAAAAGCAGATCTTGTGGTGACATGGAACTCCAGAAAGAATTGAGTCAGACAATGGGACTAATTTCAAAAACAATCTCATAGACAATTGGGCCAGAAAACATGGAATCAAGTGGGTGTATCACGTCCCCTATCACGCACCAGCCTCTGGGAAAACTGAACACTATAATGGGCTGCTAAAAACTACTCTGAAAGCAATGGACCGTGTAACCCTTAAAAACTGGGACAAGCATTAGTACAACCCACCTGGTTAATGAACACCAGAGGATCCATCAATCAAGCCTGTCCTGCCCAATAAGACCCTTTACACACAGTAGAAGGGGATAAAGCCCCTGTGGTGTATGACAGGAATTTGTCGGGGAAAACTGTGTGGGTATTCCTTGCTCTGGGCAAAGGCAAACCCATTCGTGGGGTTGCTTTCACTCAAGGACCTGGACATATTTGGTGGGTGATGATGAAAGAAGGTGAAATAAAATGCGTACCTCAGGGAAATTTAACTCTGGGTGAAAATACTCCATGTTAAAGCTGTATGTTAATTGCAGAATAGTAACAGTGTTCTCTAAGTGTCTTTCATGATAACATTGCAATGCTGACAGGAGCTAGCTTCATCAAGTGGCGTCCAGTAACCTCCTGGGATGAGTCTGCAACCTGTGGATGCAACCTGAGTCTGCAACCATGATGAACTCCATAACATCTTTGCTGCCCTGAGAGTCTGTTATGATAGATGGAAATCTGCAGTTATGCACTTAATGAACTTTTCTATAGAAAGAAATGATAACCTAGTGAGGGATATGATGTCAATGGTATGGAATAAGGGGTTGAATGTCCTGGTTTGGGGTAAAATAGAGCTGTTTTTTTTACAATAATTTAACTTCTTACCTAAAGCTCTTCTAATTAACTGCCTTGTCTAAAGTTAGCAGCACATTTTCACAAATTGTCTGCTTTAAAGCAATGATAACACTTCATGTTTAGAGTTAGTACCAGGGATCGGTATTCAGACCAAGGTCACTGCTAAGCTTGCTAACCACATGGGGGTTGTAGGGGGTGGGGTGCAGAAAGTAAAGCCACACCTTCAGGAAGGAGCAGACAAGATAAGTGACCCTAAAATTGACCAGTGGGGTATTCCATCCCATATCCATCATATTCAGTATAAAAGCTGAAGGATCAGAAGGTGCAAGCCCTTCCATCACCCTTCCAGCTCCTTTGTGCTTTCTTGCTCATTTTTGCTACTCCTGTGGTGGCCGCACCCAAGGAGGACTCCATCCATCCTGCCTTTGATCCTGAGCCCTGTGTTTCTGCACTGAGTTCCAGAATCCAGCTCCTGTGCCCAGTCACTGTCTGTGGCTGAGTCCAGCCTGGGACCCCCTTTCCCTGGGGCTGCTCCCCAGCCGGGGTGACAGCGACGTGTTGCCATCAGGGGGGGAGCTGGGTTCGGACCTGATTTTGTATATACTTGTACATATACCATTTTATTATCATTATTACTATTACTATTAGTGGTAGTATTAAAGTTGTTTTCCTTTTCTAATCAATAAGTCTCTCTCTCCCTTATTCCATTTCTCCTTCCCTTTGGGGGAGGGAGGGGTGACAGAGAGCACCTGCTACAGGTCTGGGGATAGCCCTGATCCCAAACCGCAACACTGTTTTAGTTGTTCTTGTCACTGTATCTGGTGTTTTTTTTCCTCCCGGATAAACTCACTTAGGAGACTTTTTTCCCACTCATTATAGGTAATTTCCTTTGTTAGCTTAGAATCTGAGCTCATGCTTGAATCTGAAGAGAACAATCTGGCTCGTGCCTGGAAAATTGAAGCATGAGGATGAGAGCAGAAAAAGGAATGAACTTTCTCAAATGTCAGACAGCATTTTGCTTTAATTTCTATCACCCTACCTATGTTCTGTTGTAGTAAAACAAAGTAGTCACAGGAAAACACAAATGGTTCCTAATAGGTTCTAGATATAACTCAAAGCACACAAAAAGAACACATTCAGAATATTGAGGCAGGAAAACAAAAGCATTCACCACTAACTGGCAATATGGCACAAGAAAAATAATGTCTGAGTAAAAATTTCAAAATAATATTCCAACATTGATTGAGAGGAGAACTGAACTTTGTTTTCACAGAGAATAAAATGATTCTGAAAGCTTTTTACAGTTCAGAGTGTAAGCAGGAAATTTAAACACCCTTGAGAAGTGATATTACAAAAAAATTTTGTTTTTAATGGACAAAGATTTTACTCTAAAATAATTAAAATGTTATTACCTCATTTAAGCTCCTTTCAGCTTTGAGTAAAGTAAACCAGAACTTTTCCAAAACAGAAAAGAGCTGTTTCAAAACAAAGTTAAGGTATCCTGTTCTGTAAACTTCAAAACAGAATGCAAACGAACTGTTTTATTTTGCTGGGCTTTTGTCTAACCAAGAATTCACTGACATGGGCATGCTTCCACAAAATGTCTGGGTTTAATAAAAACAACATTTTTGATAGGAAAACCTTCTGTCTGAAAATTTCTGATTAACACTAATCATACTGTCTCTAACTCTAATTGTTAAATTAGCAGTCAGCTATATCCCAGATTTTCAGATTTATACAGACACCTAAATCCACAAATAGTCCCCAGCTAGAATACCTCAAATGACCTAAGTCCATAGATCACATTTGAAAATTAGAATTAGCCTTCTAATCCTTTCAGATACTTTTGATAAATTTATTTAAATCTAATTTTGCTATCATACTTTGAATTATTCGTGTCCTTCTTTCTCAGGGATTATGCAGAAAATTTTCATTTTAAGCTCAGTTTAATTTTTTTTAATTTTATTTTGTTTTTAAAAAATCATTTTGGGAAATCCTGGCAACTATTTTCCAGAACATAAGGTAGGAAAGCTTCACCATTCATGTTGGACTGTGTTTTGTCATTCCTACTTGACAACACAGACTCACATCAGTAGCTGAACTAATGGATCACTAGGGAAGGATCGGGATATCAGCACAGTTGGCTCTGCTCTACTCTTGGCTGACTTGTTTATTCTAAACAAGCAATCCATCTGTTGTTATTTTCCAAAACTTAGAGAATGAACTAATAACGAGAGCTAGGGAGTTGCTATTGCCATGAACCCCCAGGCTGGACTAAGGTAGCTGCTCTAAATGTCATCCCAGTTCCTGGCAACTGACAGAAAATACTGCCAGCATTTCTAAAATAGCCATATCTTTTCACCTGTCTAGGTCTAGCTTTCTTTCATTTCTGCAATATTTCAGACCACCTCAATAGATTTCTCTGGTATATAATAAAAACCAGAGAAACTGAAGCAGGGGAAAAAAAAAAAAACCAAAAACAAACAAACAAAAAAACACCACAGAGGAAATAGAGAGGCTGTGTATGTAACCATTACAGCCATATTTCAGGAAGAAATGTCCAGCTGCACCTGGACAGGCCTGATTTACCTCACTCACCCATATATAGATCACCCCTGTTGTTCACATTTCATTTTCATTTTGCTGACCTGCTCAGCTCCACCATTCACTTTTTCCAACCTTATTTCAGACAGTCAAATCAGGTCACTTCATAGAATCATAGAATCCTGTAGGTT
>NW_008620846.1:8827-16751 GCF_000691845.1 Merops nubicus | reverse complement strand
ACAGATTTCTTTCCTGAAGCACAGCAAGACATTGCCCATCTCTTTTTTATTCCCCTCTGGATATATGATATTTTTTTGTCACAACCGATGATCTAAATCAGTAAAATTCCCAGACCTTAGAAGGTAAGTCAAGCAAGCTGATTATTCTGGGAAGCTCCTCATGGCACTGCATCAAACACCCCAACTCACTTTCCTGAAGAAACATAGTGAGAAGTTTTCCCCCCTCCACATAGGCTGTGTTTGAGCTCGATCTACCTAAAGGTTTTGGGAGCGGCGGTGAATGTGGGCGCGCTCAGGGCAAGGCCCATCTCTGGCCTTTCTGCCTCCCCCTCTCGCTGCCCTTTGCTGCAGGTGCTGTACAGGTGGAACAGGCAGAGCAGCACGTCTGTCATCGAGACCAACAGCACCTCGGTGGAGCTGTCCCTGCCTCTGGACGAGGACTACATCATCCAGATCAAGCCCTTCAGCGACGGGGGCGACGGCAGCAGCAGCGAGCAGATCCGCATCCCCAAGATCTCCAGTAAGGGAGGGAGGGGGAGGAGGCAGGGTCCCTGCCCGCCCCCGGGGCTGCCCAGCCTTGGGGAACCCCCTCCCAGACCCGGGGACCCCCCTGTCCCAGCCCCTCTGTCTCCTCCTCACCCGCTGGCAGGGCAGGGGCTTCACCCCACTCAGAGGCTGGGGGCAAACCCAGGCCTGGAAGCTGAGCAGGGTGGGCTGTAGGTCTGGCTGTCTGGGCAGGGGCCTGAAACCCAGGGTTAAAGTCAGAGAGTCATAGAATTCTTTAGGTTGGAAGAGACCTTTAAGGTCGTCAAGTCCAACCTAACACTGCCAAGTCCACATGTCCCTCAGCACCACATCTCCACAGCTTGGAAACCCCTCCAGGGGTGGGGACTCCACCACTGCCCTGGGCAGCCTGGCACAGCCCTGGGCAACCCTCAAGGGGAAGAAATTGTTCCTCAGGGACAACCTCAACCTCCCTTGTTGCTACTTGAGGCTGTTTCCTGTTGTCCTGTTGCTTGTTCCTTGGGAGCAGAGCCCGACCCCCCCTGGCTCCAGGCTCCTGTCAGGAGCTGTGCAGAGCCAGAAGGTCTCCCCTGAGCCTCCTTTGCTCCAGGCTCAGCACCCCCAGCTCCCTCAGCTGCTCCTCCCCACACTTGGGCTCTAGACCCTTCCCCAGCAGCTTCATTGCCCTTCTCTAGCCACACTCCAGCCCCTCAAGGTCCTTTTTTTTTGGAGTTTGGGACCCAAAAGTGACCCCAGGATTCAAGGTGCAGCCTCCTCAGTGCTGAGCCTACAGGGACAATCCCTGCCTGGTCCTGCTGGCCACGCTGGTGCTGGTCCAAGCCTCACCCAGGACCAGCAGTCATTCCAGCCCACATTTCTGGTTTCATCCTGAGTTAGGATTAAACCATGAGAAAGGCCATTGTAAGTAGTTATATTTGTATTTAAGATTTCTGGACACTTTCCTCTCTCTTGCTTCCATATTCGTATATATGTTGAATATATTGTTCTACTGCAATTCACTGTAGCAAAATACAAAATGTGGTGTTCAGAGGCTTTTAAATTTACAAGGCTACTGTATAGCCATACTCCATTGTGTGTTGGGTGCATAAATATTTATTTAGGGAAATAAGGTTGTGCAGAAGAACAAGCAGGAAGCAGAGTATTTTATTACCCAACATTGCTTTTCCACAATCTCCCTGGCCCATCTTCCATTAATAATGCCACAGTTTATAAGCTGCATTAAATCAGGAGCCTCTGCAATGCAGGAACGTGGCATTAAACTCACAGCAAGGTACAAAACCCTGGAATTATCTCCAGCATGGCTGTGCACGGAGGCTGCATGAGCCACACAGAGGAATTTAATCAGCAGGAGAGGGGAGGAGAGCAGGAACACATCCCAGCTCCTGTTGGGCCACACAGCTCCTCCAGGACCTGGGTCCTGCCAGGCTGGTGTGGTAAGAAACAGCTTGAATACAGTACAACTGCTGGAAAAAATAAAATAATAAGTGAAGAGGCCATGAAGTAATTTAATTGTGGCAGTGGCCTCGATGCAACAGCAGCAGGGATTGGAGGTAAACCAAAAATTGAGTTAGAGAGGGGAAACCCAGGAAACAGGAGGGTATTGAAGGAGAAGGAGGTGACTGCCCAGGAGGTCAGAGGCTCACACAGAGTGGTGGGGTGGGAAGGGACCTCCAGAGGTCATCTCATCCAGCCCCCTGCTCCAGCAGCTCACCCACAGCAGGGTGCCCAGGGTCACATCCAGGCAGGTTTGGGATCTTTCCAGAGCAGGAGACTCCACAGCCTCTCTGGGCAGCTGCTCCAGGTTCTGCCACCCTCACCCCAAAGACATTTTTTCCTCCTGTTCAGATGGAACCTCCTGGGTTCTTTGTGTCTGTTGCTCCTTGTCCTTGGGCAACACTTACAAGAGTCTGGCCCCAGCCTCTTGCCCCCCACCCCTTAGCTCTTGCTCAGACTTGATCAGTTTTTTTTTCCCCAGGCGGAACAGCCCAAGGGCTCTCAGCCTGTCCTGGCACAGAGATGCTCCAGCCCCTCAGCATCTTGAGAGCCTCCACTGGACCCTCTCCAGTAGCTCCTTGTCTCTCAAACTGGGAAGCTCAACACTGGCCACCACACTCCAGAGGTGGCCTCATTAGGGCAGAGCAGAGCGGGAGGACAACCTCCCTGGGCCTGCTGAGCACAGTCACCCTCACACACCCCAGGAGACCACTCACGATGCTCCTCTCCACCCAACCCTCTCAACCCTTCCGGGGAGCCGCATCCCCTCCGGCCACCACCGCCCTTCCACGGGGGAAGCAGGAGGAGAATCCAGGGGAGGTTTGGGCTGGGGGAGGGGGTTCCCTCCAGCCGTGGCTCACCCTCTCCCCTCTCTCCTCTGCCCAGATGCCTACGCCAGGGGATCTGGCTCATCCACCTCCAGCGCCTGCACGCTCTCGGCCATCAGCACGATAATGATCTCGCTCACAGCTCGCTCCAGTTTATGACAACAGTTCCACAGAGAGGACTTCTTGTTGATAACCTAAGCAACATTTAGCTAGTTGTTTTTGAAGACACCCAGTACTAAGTAATATTGTGGTTTGAGTACATCTTACTACTGGAAAAAAAAATGTTTATGCTTCTTTAGGAATGGCATTATACAGTACTTCCTCAAAGCAAATATAGCTTTGTCTGAAGTTTCCTTGGAAACTCTGCAATGCACTGAAAACATCTGTAATATGATGTTACCAAAGCAGTTTACATATGTCCTTATATGCATATTTTTTATTATATATTTAGTGTTTTATAGAATTTTTTAAAGTTAACATATGATGTAGATATTGATTTTTTTTTTCCTCTGCTATAAAATGCTCCGGGCGACATCCTCATGAAAATATCGTTTGGGATTTTTTCCTTTCTGATGGGAGAGTTTGAAGTTGTTCTTGGGAAAGGGGCTGGAGCTTCACCCTGCTGCACGAGGCTGAGCTGCTCCAGATGGGGTTCGTGAGGCGGCTGTATTTAAACAGCACTTGTGGTGGTTCCTGGCTGAAGTGCTTCTAACACACCAGATGTTATAGTTTATTTGAAGGTTTAAGGGAGACAAATTGGAAATGCTCAGGATGCTGTCACCTTGGAAAAAAAATAGATGAATTTGGGGTGTTCGTGGACTACAGGATGTGTAGCTGATATTCTGCAGCAAGGTTCCATTTTTACTGGCTTGAAACAGCTTTGTCTTTATCATAATTAGCATCAAATTGGGTAGGAATGAAGACGCTGCCAAGATGCCACCTCTGCCTCTAGTGACACAAAGGGACGGGTACCCAGAGGCCCCTTTGGGTGCAAACCCAGCTAAACCCACCTCCTTTGGGGGGGATTTTGTGGCAAGGAAATGAGAATACAGCGACTCTGAGACGTGAAGCTGCCCTGGGCTCGTGATCCACCCCCATGGAACATCCCTCAGCATCCTTGGGAACTCCACTGCATCGGAGCCGCAAGGGAGACCCGGTGGGACCCACGGGGCTCAGAGGAGCTGATGCCCTCAGGAGGTGGCATCTCCCAGGGGTTCTGTGCTGGCTTCTCTAGAAACTCTCCCTAGGCACCTGAAGGCAAAACCAGTCAGAAAACGACACTATCCACAGCAACATAATTCTTCTCAAGAGAAGGACCGTTTGTTACTACAGGATAATTTTGTAAGTTCACTCGGATGGGATAACGCTGGCAAAAGGCAAGGGAATTTTCTATAAAATTTTCAAGTTGAAAGGCGCTCCAGTGGTTTATTCTTCTTCTTTTCTTTTTCCTTCCTGATAGCTTGAATTTGCCTGTAACTCGTCTTTTTTGCTTACGAAAATAATACAGTTAACTTTTAGACCTAAATATATTTATTCAGTAACTCATAATCAGGATTCCACTTGTGTAAAAGTCAGGGGTGTTGACCAGAGAAATATTGTCAGTATTTCAAGCTGTGTTCCTTTCTTAGTTTGATATGGTTACTTCTATGTAAAAAAAAAAGGAAAGAAAAAAAAATAAAAAAGGCACAAAACCAAGAAAAATGGAACAAAAAAAAAGAGCTTCTGTAGTTTTCTCCCTGGTGTAAATGATATTTATCGGTGACCTAGCAGATGTAATCTTTTTTTAAAGGTATTGGTAATAAATATTCTGTCATTTGTAAAGATACCTGTTTTCCAGGAGCATTTTTCCTCCACGTTTTGTTCCAGCCAGTGACAAATTTCACCACGGCCCCTGCTGGGATTGTCACTGACGCGAAGGTGCAAAAGAGGAGCTGGCTGAAGTCAAAACTTTGTGGAGGCAGAGAAAGACAAAACAAACCACAACTAGTCATGCATCTCTAGTGTAATTCTGCTTCCAAAATTGACAATAAAACCCCAAAATTCTGTTTGGGGTGATTGTGGGCAGCAGCAGCTCCACGCGCGAGCTGTGGGCGGCACAACGGAGCTGAGCGAACCACCAGGTACAGCCACCTCCCCTGCTTCTCCTTGGGGGTTTCTGAGCACTTGGGGGAGCACTGCTTAGAACTGTTAAAATCCACCCAACCTGCTTTTTCTACTTGTGATTTTTCAGGAGCAGCAGCACGGGACCCCAGGGGAAGGTGCTCTGAGGTTTGGAGGCTGCGCTTGGCAACCGGCGAAGCCCAAAACCAAACGCAGCACCCGGTAACACGGCTCAGTTCTTACAAAGCCAGTTGAAAATTGGGCATCTCCAGAGGGGCTGGGAAAAAAAGAGCTTGGGGGAGAGCCACAGCAGGAGGTTTGTAGCTGGATTGAAAGAAAAAAGAAGCTGAATAACTATTTCTTTGTGCTCCAGGCACAAAACTTGTAAGTGATGGAGGAGTTTGGGGATGGAAACGCCGGTGGTGTGGGCTGATGTAAGTGGCAGAAGGTGACAGGCAGCCCGAGTATGGCCAGCAAGAACCACCTCTGATATCTTGCCATTAATGGGAAGGAACTTATATTTAGAAATCTTATTTATTACATCACTCAAAAGCAGGAGATAAAATGCATTACAGTAAATAAAATCTCTTTAGTCTTACTTGGGTTTTACTAATGAAATTCTGGGTTTAGACTGTTAAAGCTGGGCACCTCAAATCCCTTAAAATCACATGCAGGAGAGACATTTGAGGCTCAAACATTGTTTTATTAACTTGAATTTCAGTGGGGTCATGCTGCTTCACCCAGCAGAGAACTGGCACATTTATTAGAGTTACTTTTAGCCTGTAGCACCTGGCAACTCCATTACGTTCTGTACTTTCCAAATAATCTACTCACTGGGTCAAATCTTTCTTTTTATTCTTTGTTCATGTGCTTAGCCCCAGCTCTGGCCAGCTCGACCAAGAGGTTTCTTGGAAGTAGAAGGGACTCTGCAAGAGCAGGAGAACTTCATGGTCCCCAGCCAGAGAGTTCAAAGCCCACGTCTTCAAGTGGTTTCAGGCAGGAGGTTTATTTGGTAATCGCTCAGCAGGTTACACAATGTAAGTAAACAAATCCCAAACAGAACCCAACCCTGTCCCCAGCCCAGATCATTTAAGACAGAACGACAGAGAGTGAAGAAAAACAGGCTGCAGCACTAGGCTTGGATTTTCAGAACTACCTGAAGGCAGCTGAAGCTGCACAGGAAGGAGCCCAGCTCCTTGCAGCTCAGGAAGCCTCTGGAGAGCACCAGGAGCTCCTTGGCACGTGAATTCCTCTGCAGCTGAGAACTGCATTCCCAGGCTGTGCTTTGCTTTCTAGGTGGAACTGAGGAAGTTTAACAGTTTGGGTCATTTTTCTCTCCCCCTCCTCACCCCAAAGCTTCACTGTGTTGTGCCAGGGAGCACAAACCCTCCCCTTCTGTCCTTTTGCAGATGCTGCCAGATGATGTCAAAGGCCAGAGCCTGCAGAGGAGCCTTGGATTGAAAATGAGCCAAGTGCCCATCTTCCCCCAGCCCTGATGAGCACCCGGGTGGGCAGCAGGCTGCTCCTCCCTCACCCACCCACCCATCCCAGCAGCGTTCCCTCGTTCAGGAGGGAGCTTGAGGAACAGGAGTGAAGCTCTGGTTCCATGCTGAACCCACCTCAGCACCCACCTTGCACCTCAGCCACTGATCCCCTCAGGCATCGGCCATCGCAGCCCCACCAGGTCCTGTGTCAGCCCCAGGGAAAACACCCTGCTGAAGCCACCAGCTTTATTCTGCTCACTGGATGAATCTTACAAGGAGGAAGAAGAGAACCTGAAGAAAAGCCAGACTCCCCCAGAGCAGGAGAGGAGCAGCCAGCGGGCACAGGTCTGTGGGACCCTCCGGAGCCGGTGCTGTGCTGGCTCTGGCTCTGGCTCTCTGCTTGCCAGTGGCTGGTGAGTGAGAGGCTCTGTCAGTTTTCTGCAGTGTTTCCTAGCTGTTGCCCAGTGCAGATTGCAGTTCCCAGGCTGTGAACTGACCCGTGCAATTCCCAGGCCACCTCCAAAACCTGCCAGGCACGTGAGCCTGGAGATTTCGGGTGCTGTGCCTGGGGCAGGAGGTGCAGCTGTGTGCACACAAACAAGGCTGTGGGCTACCTGTGAGTACAGAAGCAGCATGGCAAGGTGCTAGCTGCATGCACAAAAGTAATGAGGCTCTGGTTGTACGTTGGCTGTGCAAGCAAACTAACTGTGTCTCAAAAAACCTCTTTGGTGTGAGGGTGGCCGAGCCTGGAGCAGCTGCCCAGAGAGGCTGTGGAGTCTCCTGCTCTGGAGAGATCCCAACCCCACCTGGATGTGATCTTGGACAACCTGTCCTGGGTGTTCTGCTGGAGCAGGGGGCTTGGATAAGACAATCTCCAGAGGTCCTTTCCAACCTCCACCATGCTGGGTTTCTGTGAAACAGCCTTTAAAATCTAGAGGCTTCAGGGGTTTATAAAGTCCTTCAGCCAAGACAGCCTTTACCCACCTCCAAAACTGGTGCTCTGTTTACTTAAAAAGGCAGCTGCAGGTACCTTACCCAGCACAGGAGGCCCAGCAGGTCCAGGCAGTGCCCAGGGCTGGCTGCACAGCTCATGGCACAGACAGTCCCTGTATGAGTGAGCTGCATTTCCCTGGGGGTTATTCAGGTGATGGGCTGGCTTCACACCTTTTCATTGCAAAGGGTGCTGGTGAGGCCAAGTGTGGGTCCCCACTCATGATGCTGCTGGGCAGCACCAGGGGGGACAGCTCTGGGGTGCTCTGCAGCTCGTTTTCCTCCCTGCCTGGTGTCTGCCTGCCCTTGGGCAGTGCCAGGGACCAGGGCTGGGCACTTCACTGCCGAGAGCTGCGCCAAGTCCCAGTCTGCATTTTGCACCTTGAGTTGTCAGAGGTACTTAAAAATCCAAAAGATTGAGCTGTCAACCAGGAGGGGGGGGAAAAAAAAAGCCATTAGCTCTTTTCCAGAACTTTTTGACACAGCCCTTGGGCAGCATCCTTC
>NW_008620846.1:0-8780 GCF_000691845.1 Merops nubicus | reverse complement strand
AGTCCCACCCCACCAGGCACGTGGGGGTGGCATGGAGCTGGCCCAGGGATGCTGGGTGACCCGGGGGGCCCCTGGCCTCCCCACCTCCATGGCCCCTCAGAAGACAGAGTCGTGGAGGGGGCTGCAGAGGAGATCTTCAGCAAAGCTGCCGAGCTCCGTCTCGGTGGTGCAGGTACGAGCTCTCTGGAAAGCAAACTCAATGCTTTGAGGCCAGGTTCAACAGTCATTACCAAAGAAATGCTCCAAAACCCTCACTTCCTGTGTTTCACAAAACACTGTATGACACAGAATCACAGAATGGGTTGGGTTGGGAGGGATCTTAAAGCTCCCAAGGTTCCAGCCCCCTGCCATGGGCAGGGACACCTCCCCCTAGACCAGGTTGCTCAACCTGGGCTGGAGCTCTTCCAGTGACAGAGCATCCACAGCTTCCCTGGGAAACCTGTGCCAGTGTCTCACCACCCTCACAGTGAAGATTTCTTCCTAATATCTAATCTAAATCCACCCCCTTTCAGCATGAAGCTGTTACCCCTCATCCTATCATTACACTCCCTGAGAAAAGTCTCTCTCCATCTCTCCTGTAGGCACTGGAAGGCCCCCACAAGGTATCCCTGGAGCCTTCTCTTCTCCAAGCAAGTTCAAGTTGGTGCATTTAAAGAGGGATTCACTCAGGATGTTTTGTGAGGTAAGAGCTGAGAAAGAGCTTTGGGTTCAACACAAGCATGTCTCCAGAAAGATCCCATTCCTTCTGAAGTCCTCAGCATTAATGATTCTAAGGGTGCTCATCACTCTGTCCCTCAGGCCAGCAGCTCCCTGCACCCACAAATTTCCTTTTTGGCAGGCCAGGGACACCCCCTGTAGCCAAGGCTGAAGAGCTGGAGGCCGTGCAACAAGGCATGCAACCTCTTCTGAACTGAGAGCAGCCAAGGGCCCTTGTGGGGCCACCTCCTGAGCCCACAGGTTGCTCAGGGATGGGGTGACAGCAGCAGGAAGCAGTAGTTCAGCTGCCAGGAAGCCCAGAGGGGTGGTGGGAGGCAGAGCTGCTCCTCAGGGCTGAGCACAGTTCCCACGGGGCTTTCATCACCTCAGCCTGCTGTTGACACTGTGAATTTAGGAACTGAGCACCCACAACAAGCAGCTGCTGAGGGTTTCACTCTCCTGGGAGATCTCAGGGCTGTGTCCTCCCCTCACCCCACCAGTGCCACCACCCAGGGTGGAGGCAGAAAGCCTCCAGCCTGCTCTGAGCTCACAAAAGAGATGAATAACCACAAGGTGCCTTCAATAATGTGAAGCAGCCTTTGCAGGCTCACTGCTGCAGTGTTAATATTTGCTGTCTCTCATATTCTGATTCATGATACCCTAAGCCTTGTTATTTTACACCAGTGGCTTTAATTAAAAACAAACATGATATGATAATCTTTTAAGCCTGTTTCCTTGACCAGACCATGGAATAAGAACAATACCCCAAAAAAATCAACCCCCTTGTAAGGCAACAAATTAAAATCAAGTTACAGTGCTTCCCTTGAGCAGACAAGGAGGAGTTGGATCTGATCTGTAAGGCAAATGTATGTATTGGGAAGTAAGAGCAAACATAATGAGGCTTAAGAGCAGCTGAACAGTAGGACCCCAAAACATTTCCCATTGTTCAGTTTCTCAAAGGAAATCATCTCTCGGGGAGTCGACCTCCTTCTAAGAGGCCAAAAGGCTTTAACTGAGCAAGCTGTATGCTCCCAGCCTTACCAGCAGGAAAAAAAAGTGACTAAAATGTTGTTTTACCTCATAGTCGTTTGGGAAGGGATCCCTGAATTTGTTGCTGGGTGTTGGAATCGGTGGGAACAGTTTAGTCCAGACGTGGTTTCTGCAAACAGACAGTTGTGGAGGGAGGTGAAAGGTTTGCTCCTCCTGGTGGATGACACAGCTGACAGGCAGCAGCTTTACCCCACAAGAAGACACAGCTCCACATCTCCTCCCACCACCAGCCCTCCTGCCCCCCTCCTGCTCAGTCATCAGCAGCTGACAGCAGCAGCAGGTTCAAAAGGGGTCAAAGTCGTGGATAATGGTCCACCAGCAGACACCTCCAGGACTGGGCAGGTGTTGACTTCCTCACAGGACACCTGTAGACCCCAGGGACATGCAGATGACAAAGAGGCAGTGGGGTGATGCTGTCCCTCACCAGCATCTCCCATTGCAGCCCCAGCAGAGAGCTGGGCTAGAAGGTCTGAGCCAAGGGGGGTTTGTCACAGCTCTTGGCAGCCACCAACAGGCCTGTTTTGGAGAGAAATGAATTGTTCTGATCTGTCTGGTCCCACTCTTGTTCTTCCCCAGGGCTGTGTTGTCATGTGCCTTGTTTGGAGATTGGAGACAGGCTGCCTCTTGCTCAGACTTTGGTCTCTGGATGTAATTTGCCCACGTCTCATGGTGGGAGAGCAACTGCAAGTAATGGTGTGTGCAGGGAACGAGGAGGAGGCAAGGAACAGGACCAGAGATGGCTGGCAGTAAACTCCCCCTGCTAACCCCTGTGAGACAATCCCTCCCTGTTCCTGCCTGACACGCCGTGGTCTGGCTCAAGCACACAGCCAGGAGTGATGGCAAGTGCTGCAGAGTGACTCTTCCTTGGCTTTGATGGACCCCAGAGCAGAACCTTCACATTTCAACCCCCAAAACACCTCTGCTCTCTCTTCCCCTGCACAGCACGATGTCCAAGTAGGGCCACATTTTAGTAGGAACTTGGCCTGAGTGATGATTATGGGATTTAGCCAAGAGTTTAGATCCAGCACCCACCCTGAGGAGCGAGCCTGACACGTGTGAAGCAGAGAGGTGGCCAAGGTGTGGAGCCCTGGCTGCTGGGGTTGAGGGCAGACCTGCTCCTCCACCCTGTGGGACACCTCTCCTGGCTGATATCTGGTTAGTTTAGTTCAGTGCTTATGTTCTTATGACTATTCTTCTTCCAAAAGCTTCCTGAGCTCTGTCAAGTTGTCTTTCATCCTTTTATTCCTCCTCACCAGGGAGGTGAAGAGGGATAATATTTTCTGGCTATCCATTTGGAGCTAAACCTTCCTGGCTGAGCTGCTGCTGCCTTGCAGGAGGCATCGATGCTTGGCTAATGACGAGGTGAAGGGAAGGGCCACAGCTCTGCTCACAGGCTGGACCTGGCCAAGCAAGCTGTGGGATGTCTCCCCACTGCTGCACAGAGACAAGGGTTTGTGATGGAGGTGTACAGCCAGAGGTGGGAGCGTGGGGAGGAGAAGCAGGGTGTGAGTGCTCAGGGAACTTCTGCATCCCTTTGGCTGAAGCACTGAGCACAGCCCAGCCGCTGATGGCCGCAGAGGACAAGTCAGGCTGTGTGGTCACCACCAGCAGAGTGGGACAGTCAGGTGGCTGCTGCTCTAACTCAGGGGTGGGACTGGGATGAGTGCCAATATTAACACTCCAACCAGGGCCTGGCATCAGCTCTCCTCTTCCCAGCTTGACCAGCCAAGAGCCAGGTCTTTGTGACCGTACCCAGGTTAGCTTTGCAAGTGCTGTTGCCTTCACAGCTCCTGCACTCCATTGGATCTCCCAGGACTTTCAGGAGGAAGAGCCTGAGCCCCCAGGATTTCAACTGCATCTCATTTCAGCTCGGAGTGGGGTTTTGATTTGTGCTATTGCTGTGCAGTGTAACCAACCAGATTTGGGGTGGTTTGGAATTGGCACGTTTCTGGTCGTGCTGTTTGTCGAGAAAAGATTTTGATGAAGCCATATCCAGATTATTTATTGAGCCAGCCAAAAGTGTAAGTTCCACGTTGCTTCTGGAAGAGAAATGCTTAAGGAGGGATGCACAAATGCCCAACAGAATGAGGGAGAAGCACACTTGTGTTCAGAGAGGGGCTGCTTGCCCCTCAGCTGCAAGAGTCTTTGGAGGGAGGTGCTGGTGGGGGTGGTGACAGTGGTGCCCTCAGAATGGTCAGGTTCTTTTTTGCAGGACACTGAAAAATTGTAGTTATGTGATTAAATATCTTGTCACAGAAAGTGTTCCTGTTATCTCTGCTTGTCTCTACACGGGTTAGAGCAGGGCCCTTTCCATTAGCACTACTTGGACCTCCAGGCTTTGGGAGCACCCCACGGGAGCCTCGTGCCTCAGCTCGCTGTCTCACAGCCTCCAGCTATTGTGCTGTGTCTGTCTTGCTGAAATTTGCCACTTCTCCCACAGGCTGTGACATGAAAAGGCCAAAGATAAGTAAAGAGGAATAAGTAAGAGAACAAGCTCTTCTTTTCCCTCTTCTAACCACTACAATGAGCTTGATAAAATATTTATTTTCCCAGCAGGTTAGACTTCCCTTCCTAGTGTCTGGTCTCTGCTGAGATCCCCTGTGACATTTTCCTGTCCCTGCTGGTCACAGACTGGAGTGGGGGACAGAAGAGGGAGGGGTGCCTGCTGGAGGGGGGGGATGACCACCTTGATGTCAGGGTATGGAGGGCTACAGGCTGTCCTCATGTCAATGGAGTGGAGGGCAACTGGGAGCAAGTTATGAACTCCACCCTCCTGTGGGCTCACCTCCAGGAGGAAATGTTATTCCACAGCCTAAGGAAGTCCAGGAGGTGCTCATACATAGAGACAGAGGGCAGACTAGGAAAATATTCAGTTGTGCTTTTGATCAAGGCAGTGACCCCATCAGCTACTGCAAAGAAGTGAAGGGAAAAGACTATCCCAACAGTCCCAAAGGGCTGCTCTGCCCTGTAGCACTTCTCCCAAACTGTGGGCTCTATCTCTGGTGCCTGCAGGCACCAGGAGGCACACCACAAAATTTATAGAACTCTTTGCTATAATGAAATTCCTTATAATGGCTTCAAATGGCATGGACTTGGAAATGCTTCTCTGGCTCGAGCTGCACAGTACACTTCATGAATTTTCAAGAGCAGTAAAAACTGAGAGCACTAATGAAACTGGGGAACCTGGTGTATTTTTCTTTTTTTTAATATCTGCAGATGCAACAAATGAACAGGTTAAGCACTGAGCTGCTTCTTCTTACACTTCCCATGTCCTCCCAGGGCAGGCTGGGGGATCAGAGAAGAGGCAAGGCCACTGAGCCAGCAGCAGCTTGGGAAGGGTGGAGTAAAGCAGCAACTTCATGAAGTTCAGTGCAACAGGCAGATAGATTTGAATCACTTTGGCAGAGGTGGAATGTAATGAGCCTTTGGGTACTAGGGAATTGTATACTAGTCAGGCAGAGAGAAACTTCTAGAAGCAACCAATGTAGCATCAAGCAGCTGAACCTGAAAAGCTGCCTTAATTTGCCTAATGTATTAAAGTTCATAAGATGCATTAGTGTGGCACCTTTGATCTTGCCTTTGAGTAGAAGTCTTCCCCTGGAGCTTTTTCCCCCCTGTAGCTTTTTCCCCCCTATATCTGTGTCAGGATCTCTGCAGGGGATAACTGCATAACATCCCAACACTTGCAGAACTCCCCAGGAAAACATGGAGCTGTGTGGCTGCTACTAACTGGTGCTGGAACTAACTGGTGTTGGTGGTTTGCTGTCCCAAAGAGGAGAGAGCTGATGAAGATGATGCTGGAGCAGTGGAGGACCTACAGCTGGTACAGACAGGTCAATCCAGAAAAGAATCTGTGAGGTAAGAGCAGTTTGGGGATTTGCACCCATACATTAAGGCTGCATAGCTGGGAACAAGTGTGAATGAAGCACAACATGAATAAACTCTCCAGGGTGTCAGTTTATCTTGTTCCAAAAAGGATTGCTTCTTCAGACCTGCTATGCTAATTAAATTGACTTGAGAACAGGTTATCATAGATACCAGCCACTTTAGGGAGAGTTAATAACAGTTATTCTAATGTAACATTCCTGTAGACAAGACCTTTATTTGATAAAGGAAATGTGATATGGAAAGGAAAATAGCCAAGGGCCCATCAGAGTGACCAATAAATTAAAAGGCATTAAAGAAATGAATAAGAAATTAGCAGAGTCAAGGACAGCACTTGCATTACTGGGAGCTGTGTTTATTGTGGACTGGTAATTGCTGCTTGATGCATGTTTCAGGGGAGAAGCTTGTAATTACATTGATTCTTTAAGTCATCACTTCTGATTTGACTAGCCACAGCTACAGAAATCCAAAGTGCAACTGGGTTTCTTCACAGCACATTTTGGGAGCTTGGGCTATGTGGCATCTGGATTTACATCCACAGCCTCTCCAGTAATTAAAAATAAACTAAACAAATATCTCAGGAACTCAGAGCAAACGATAGTTCAATGCACTTGCTCCTGTGAAGAGGTCAAGAGGAGCAGCAAGCACAAAAGCACTGAATTTTTACCTCTTCAGAACATCTCCCACATTCCTCTGATGTCAGGGGACACTCAGACTGTGTGCCCAGGGCCCCATGCAGAGTGTGTCTGCAGGCTGACCTAGGCAAGGCTGAGAAAATCCTGCTCTGTACATTTTAACCATGAAAGATGCTCTCAGCAGCTTTCACCAGGGTAAAAGACAGAGTCCTCCTGGGGAAATCATTGACCAGATCCATTGAAGTGAAGAAATAAGGACAAAAAGATTTTTAACAAATCTGCCTCACTCCATAGATGGTTTTGTGGTTTAAGATTGGATTTAATAACCACCTTACCCTATTAATTTTGTTGAATGTTATTGTTGGTAATTAATAAGGCTGGTTATTACTTTTCAATACTTTTGCTTTGTATAATTATGCTTGAATACCAAACTCAGTACACTTTCCTAAATCAAACAAAGCTGGTAACATCCCCACACACCCATTGAACACCGAGCCCTTAATTATACTGTAATTAAAAGGAAGATGATGATACTTACATTTTGCATATTACAGCAACAAGCAGGAACGTGCAGCATGCAGACACACAAAGCACAGCAAGGATCCAAGCTCTGGGGTTCTCCAGTTTGTTTTGCCCTGAATTTCAAGGGGGGAAAAAAAAACAACTATTACTTTAGTGCAGATTATTTTAAACACACAAAAGATTTCCTCGACTGGTTTGTGTGTTTATATTCAGATCCCAATTAACATGCAAAGGATGGAGACTTGGGATCTTGAATCAGAAAGGAAATGCAGAGCTTCAAGAACAATTTTGGTGAAACTGACTCTCTAATTTCAGTATTTCATGTTCATTTTGGCATGCAGGAGAGAAGAAGCTGAGCAGCAAGAGGAGCCAGCCCCACCAGGAGGACAATATGACCCATCAGCTGCCATCCCAAAACAGGCAGTGCCACACAGCAAGCACACAACTGGTACTCAGCAGAGGCACTGCTGATCATCTTAGGCACAAACTGTTCTCCATTAAACCACTCTTCATTTCTGTTAATCCATTCCAGCCTGGATTTCCCTGGCTTCCTAAACTTGCCTGTAAAAAAGACATCAGAACCCCCCCCCATTTTTCTTGTGAGCTTCTTGCTGATACATTTCCTCATTAGGAATTTCTCCAGTGCCTCTACCTGTGAGCAGATATTTCTGTCAAGGTCGACAGGCCCTAGAACACAAACATTTGCACTGAGCTGCATTTCCAAGAGGCTGCTGAGTCCCTGTGTGCTCACCATAACTACCTGTCCTATGCATCAAGGTGTCAGCACTGCCATTACCATCTCATCAAAAGGACATCAATTGGCCAGCAGCAGGAGCGTTGGGTTTAGTGCTGCTGTAGACAAAACAATATTTGATTGTGGCTGGATTTATTCCTGAGAAATGAGCCTGCTGTCTCCTCAGGGGCTGTGGTCACCCAGCAGTCCCCATGAGCAAGGCCTGTGGGATCCATCCTGTGCCTTTGTGCCATCCCCACGGGGGTGCTCAGCCACCTTTGCAATCAAAAGTGGGTTATGGGGGTTTGTCTTCAGGGTTGCCACTTTTCTTTTGAGGAAATAAGATTTAGGATGTAACTGCCACTGAGTTGTGCTTTGTCCATGTCCTGAGGATGACTGGGGCAGCAAACTGGAGAAGAGTTAAATCCCATACACCAATTTTAAGCCTCCCATCCTGATGGCTGGGAAGGATCTCTGTGTTCCAAACCAAAAATGGAAGGGTCCTAAGTCTCTTCCCTCTGACATCAGTTGGCAATGGCCCCAAAAAGGCATGATCAGGCAACACTCAGTGTCACTGCAACTCAGAGTAAGGTGTGGGAGAAGCAGAGGCTGTGCTGTGGCTCCAGGGACCTGCCCCTGTGCTCCCCCTGGGGCTTCTCTTGGAGATGTGCCTGGAGGTACCAGCCCAGCCCTGCACACCACTGTGACCCAGCACGTCCACCTGCCTGGAGAGAGGTGTCCACAGAACAGAGGAGACTTCCTCAGAGCCACAGAGCAAGATAACAGTGGTGATAATGAGACTGGTTGAACTATGTGCTGAAACCCAGACACCCATGCAGGAACCCGTGCTGTGTCCCTGAACTGCAACAAGCTTCTAAAAACCCCTTTGTATAAGAAAAACTGAAGGAAGTGGACCTGTCCTTGGATATTTTTGAGTTTTATGGAAGATTTAACTATGTTTTTTTACCACCAGAATGAGTTTTCCATATTTGGTACGTGCAGTGTGTGAGTAGAGGCATCAGTCATGGTGATGTTTCCAGGTTCCTTGGTCATCATCACACTGTGCAGCAGAGACAGCTCCAAAAGTGCTTGTGCTGACATAGAGGAGCTCTCAAGCTCCTAAAAGCAGAACTGGGACAGCACAAATGTGCTGTGAGGTTCTTCACAGCCCCAAACTTGACAACTTTCTCAGGATACGGGCTCTAGAAGAGGTCTACTGGTCTTAAAAGTTGGTCTTATCTGAATATTTCCCAGCTAGA
>NW_008620845.1:0-29216 GCF_000691845.1 Merops nubicus | reverse complement strand
CGATCGCCTGAGGGGAGCGGCCGCGGGCCCCGGGAGACCTCCCTGAGAGCCCCCAGCGCTTCCCGGGGCCTGTCAGAACGACGGGACAGGCTTTAGAGCGGGGCCTCTGGGGACAGGGCAAGGGGGGTGGGTTTAAACTAATAAAAAGGGAGGTTTACACTAGAGAGAAGGGAGAAATGTTTGACGCTGAGGGTGGTGAGCCCCTGGCCCAGGCTGCCCAGAGAGGTGGTCGCTGCCCCATCCCTGGAACCATCCCAGGGGAGGTTGGCCGGGGCTCTGAGCACCCTGCTCTAGCTGCAGATGTCCCTGCTCCCTGCAGGAGGAGTGGACTATAAAACCTTGAAAAGTCCCTTCCATCCCAAACCAGGCTGTGATTCTGTGACGAGGAGATGGCCTTCAAGTTGCACGAGGGGAGTTTTAGGTTGGATATTAGGAACAATTTATTCCCCAAAAGCTTGTCCAGGCTGCTCAGCGCAGTGGTGGAGTCCCCATTCCTGGAGGAGCTTCAAAGCCATGGAGACGTGGTGCTGAGGGACGGTTTATTGGTGACCTGGCAGTGCTGGGTTAACAGTTGGACTTGATGATCTTAAAGGTCTCTTCCAACCAAGCCAATTCCATGATTCTATATGGATTCAGCACACCAAGTAATCCTAACGAAGCTGTGGCCAGCCGCTCGGCTCGCCCCTGAGTCACCGTGTAACGTGGCCGTGCTTTTTCATGTCCTCTGTCACTACACGTTGTACTGTATCCAGCTAATTACTTTTCCCGTGGTGTTATTTTTCATCCCCGTTCTTTTTCATGCTTGTTTAACTTCATTTTAAAATAGCTGCAGCTGTTCTCTGCAAGGTGCGGTTTCATTTGATCTCCGCTGAAGTGCTTTGTCAAGTCAGATAGATTCAATAAATCTTGGCAGGTTTTCAAGGAAAATATTTTCTAGGAGAATATTTTTGTTTGTTTGTTTGTGTTCGTTCCATGGTATTACAAATAAACTGGCTTATTGAACATTTACTTCTATGCTAACCTACACTTGTCTACGTTAGTAAAACGGGTGCCACTCTGCCAGGCAGACACCACATCCATTTCAAAAGCATGCAAAAAACCTCCAACTTTAGCAAGTCGTCTGCATCAAATATTATTTTGTATTTCCCAAACACACCTGTAGGTAGATACGTGTCTGGGTATTTCCCAAAGAGAAGAATCACAGAATGCCAGCGTGGAGGAGACCTCAACGATCATCTGGGCCAAGCTTTTTTGGGAGGAGCCCGGTCTAGACAGCCTGGCCCAGCACCCTGTCCAGCTGAGTCTTAAAAGTGTCCAATGTTGGGGACTCCACCGCTGCCTGACTGTCCTTGTGGAAAATTTTCCTCTTGTGCCTAACTGGAATCTCCCCAGGAGTAACTTATGCCCATTACCCCTTGTCTTTTCCGTGTAAAAAAGGAGCCTTCATTTTCACTGTACCTATTTGTTGCTGCTTTAAATAAAACCAAGAAAAAAGAACCAGACATTTTCAGCAGTAACATTTTTCAAGAGTGATATATGGCATGGAAACAAATCAGGGACTGCCTTAAACAAAAGGTCACTCTTTGCCCATATTTGAAGAATAATCAATAACAGGCACAGAGCATTTTTAATAATTGAAAGAATATCTGGATAGAAATCCTTCTCCAATCTCACCCTTCTAGCTGAAACCCTGAAAGGATAATTAATTTCCATGAAATGTAGCAAACAATAATTTGATGGTAATAACTTGGAAGTCGTTGTAACCTTTTATCATTGGGTCTTGGAGAACTCTTCATAAATATGAATTCTTTTATAAAGAGCGTATGCAAAACATGGAGTGTTATGGTAATTCAGTTAAACCAGTTAAGTAATGCACAGCCCATAAGCAAAGGGGAAAGAAGTGGAAGAGCTGAGAAGAATAAGAACATTTTTAATAGTATTTCATATGTGTGGCATGTCATGTGATAACTCACTTTGCTGTGATTTTCCTTCAGAGGTTTCAAGGGTCTGGTTCCCTGCAAGGCTCCCGAGTCAATGGAGGTGCTCTGACAAAAGTGGAAAGAGAGAAAAGAAAGCTGAGAGAGGACAGAATGAGGTTTTTATATATATATATATAATTATATGTTAGTAAAGTAGACAGGTTGAAGAAGATTTCCTATAGTACTAGCAGCAGAACTTAGGTGAGCTAGTACTTTGAAAAGGAATAAACATGCTAAAGTCTCAAAAACTGGGATGAAAACACCAGCAAATGTGAAACAATGCACTAAAAATTGTTTGTTGTGATGGCAAAGGGGTTTGTTGGTTTTGTGTTTTTCTTTTTAAAGGTGGTGGGTTTGTGGTTTATTAAAAGGCAATACCAGGGAGACCTTATTGTGGCCTTCCAGTCTCTGAAGGGGGCCTGCAAGAAAGCTGGGGAAGGACTTTTTACAAGGGTTTGTACTGATGGGATGAGGGGTGATGGGTTCAAGCTGGAAGAGGGGAGATTTAGATGACAAATTAGGAAGAAATTCTTCACTGTGAGGATTATGAGACCCTGGCACAGGTTGCCCAGAGAAGCTGTGGCTGCTCCATCCCTGGATGTGTTCAAGACCAGGTTGGATGGGGCTCTGAGCAACCTGCTGTAGTGGGAGGTGTCCCTGCCTGTGGCATGGCAGTTGGAACCAGATGATCTTTAAGTTCCCTCCCACCCCAAACCATTCCATGAGTCTATGAAAAGGAATCTGAGCTGGTAAGAGGTGGTAGAAAGAAAAAGAAAAGGTGGTAAGAGCTACCCTGAAGAACAAACTTCATTTTGTGACAGTGGCTGAAACACTCAGAGCAAGTGTCCCTCATCCCCAGGGTTGGTTTTTTCTATCAATCTTTTTTCTCTACTTAGCTCCACCTTTCATGCAATAACTCCCTCTTCCCATCAGTCTGAGGACAAGCAGTGGCAGGAGAACCACTGAAGCTTCATGTCCTGTGCTGAGGGTGTGGCAGCATCTTTTCTATGGTTTGGCACTGCTCTCTTCTTTATAAATTAAAAATAAATTAAAAAAAAAAGAAAAGAAGCTGCCTGGCCCCCAGGGGAGGAAAAAGAAAACCCCTGCAAGTCTCCAGCTATAGAGGAAACTGCTCATGTTAAGTCAGCTTGGACTTGTGATCTTCAAGCCCTGGACAAACAGGAGCGAGTGTTGCTTTAGCTCTTTGTTCTCAGTGTTCAGCAGCATTTTCTTTCAGCCTCATTTGGTTTCTTTGTCTCAGAATCAACACGCTGTCTGGGAAATTTTGGGGTTTAAACAGACCCATCTAAAAGCCACGTCACCTGCAGGTGCTTCTAGAGTTTGAGAGTTCTGAAGTTCTGGAGTTTTTTTGGGGTTTAGTGGTTCAAAAATCTTTTATTTGCTTTATAACATAACTTTCACTTAACAGCTCAGATACTAGAGCCAGACTACAGTTAAGTAGGCTGCTTTTTTTTGTAGAAAGACCTATTAAATGCTTTTCTTATTCAAATAAACTGAGCTTCTTCATTATTTGAAATGATTCAAAACTGAATTTTAGAAGCTGTCGTCCACCCAGCTGCTTTGGGCTAAAGCTGAAAAAGAAAGGTGATGGTGTTAAGAGCTTTTTCTGCCCCTATTAACCCTATACAAACTATCCTCAGATGCAGGTATACATTAGATAATTCTCTGCTTCTATTTCAGAAGCAAAATCACAACAATAACATAACAAATCCTCATGAAAAGAGTTTTAAAAAGCCTAGGCAGTGTGAAACCAGCGAATTCCTTTAAGCAAGATTTGCCTGGTTTAAAATGCTCTATATATTAACATCTCATATTTCAGTACATGCTGAATAAAGTAGTTTATAGAAATTATTTTTATGAAAGAAATCCTATTCCTGACAGTCATTTCTACATGGAAATGGGGTCAATAAAACCAGCAGCGTTTTCCAGCCTTTTATTTGGGAGATTTAGGATTTAACCATTGCTGAGGCACAGAGAAAAGATGAATTTATTCACTTTTTCCCTTTCCCATTAGACCACTGGATGAAAATAGGAACAATTTCATCCACATCATATCTGAGACCCTTTCATCCAGGTAGTTTCTCTGTTGCCCAGCCCAAAGCATAGAGACAACTGCAGTAATCATGGCAATTAAAAGACATGCCAGCACCCCTGTCCAGAAAAGTGCTACAAGAGTAGATGTGTCAGATGCTGGCACATCTAATCATGTTGTTGTGTGACATGTTCTTGCACAACCTCTCACATGCCCTGGTAATGCTCAGCACCCTTTGAGCTGTGCTCTGTGCAAACCCATAGAAAATACATTGTGCTTGTCTCAAAGAGCTTATCCTGTGAATGCTCTAATTCCCCTCCCTGGATTTTCTATAATCAGTTTGTTCCTTGGTGTTTTCTCACACACAAAGTAAAATTCTTCTTATTTAACTTCCCCCCAAAAAAGCATGGGACACATTGGAGCAGGATTAAATCTGTCACAAGCTGCCAAAACGCCGCTGTGGTTTTATGCAAATCAAATCCTCCAGAGATTGTCCCAAATCCACACAAGTTTCTTTTTTGTCTGTCTGCCTTGGGACCACGCATCAACTATTTTACTTCTCCATCTTGTTGGAAATCTTTCACCTTGGTTTGTCCTCACTGAGGGCTGCAGCTTCTCTCCAAGACCAGGATCAGCCCAGCAAGACCTATCCCTCACCTCCTTCTGTTCTGCCCGAGTTACCAGCATCTCATTGCAAACTAGACTTCAGGAATTCCTCAGTTTTTATCATTCCTATGAGAACCACCTTTCCAGTTTGGAAACTGGAGTAGAGCAGACCTCCAGTAGGCCTGGGACCAGTCCTTTTTCTCCACTCAGCTCTGCAGTTCTCAGCTCTCAGACCTACAGGGCGTGTGGCTCCAGACAAATATTTATATAACAAACTTCAGTTCCTTATGCAAGTTCCTGGTGAATGTATACAAATACAGTCCAAGAATGTATACAGATACAGTCCCAGCTATTTTAGAACCCAAAATACCCACATCTATTAATTAAGAATTTAAAAGGAGAGACTGGTCTTTAATTGCACAGCCCAAACTGCTCATTTTCCCTATGGGTGCCAATTATTATTGTTCTCCTCGGTGGCATCTCTGCTGTCGGCCGTGGGGTAATGAAGAAAGCAGAGTAAACAGCACATATAAGATTGCTGTGAATCATTAACAAAATCTTTAAAACAATTATAGGCAGTTTGGACTGAAATAGGGTCTAGCCCAGGGAATAGGAGTCCCCTTCTGCCCAGGCAGTTTGCCAACAGGCAGCTCTGTGACAGGGACGATGCCCGTGACCAGCAGCAGGGCTGACAGGCTGGCTGCCCAGGACCAGCCTTGGGTCTGAACTGTAAAACAAACATAAAGCTGCAGACTGATGTTTATTTGCTTTAAATCCACCCGTGGCCTCCCTGGAGGGGTGAGTTTTCCACGTGTCGGTCCCGGTGCGCTGCCCACGTGCGGGTGGCTGGGTCCTCCCTTTGTGCAAACCCTTTTAGACCAAGGCTTGGTGCAGAAATCGAGGGCTTGGTTTCTAGAAGAGCAGGTGGCCCAGAGTTCTTACTGGAAACTTCAGCCCCATTTTTATTTCAGTGCTTATTGTTCTGTAGCTTTATGTCCTCGTGCCTGAAGAGCCAAGCTGGAGTGGTCCTGCGGTGGCATCTGAAACACATCCCTGCTCCTATCCCCACCCATTCCTGGTGCAGAAAAGCAAGGAATTCACTTTCCTTTAATTAAACTGCCTTCGGTGAAGGTCATTGATTTTTCTTTTTCTTTTCAAAGAGCTGTGGAACGTAAGCCTTGAAAAACACAAACGCTCTACACTTACGTGCTGCTGTGGCAGAAGAGACAGGTTTCCACAGCAACTATTAGTGGTGACCCCCTGTGCACTGTATTATGTGACTTCATTACTTCTAAACCATTCAATGATCTATCCTACAAACACCACAGGAAGGAGAGAAGAAATTCTACGTTGAAAGTGACAGTCACATCCTTTTCCACAAGGAAATAAGAGGCTGTGTGATGAGAACGATGCCTGAATCTCTATCAGGAAAACTACGTTTGAAACAGGGGCACCAACAAGATCTCAGACAACCTCTTTGTTTTCTGGGTGCAGTTACTTGGGTACTTCTCCTAAATGCCCATTCCTTGTCTTACAAGCTCTGAACATGTAAATTATTCTACACCTCCCTGCTTATACTGTTACCAAATGTATTATGAATGAGAGAGATAATTTCAAGGCAAAAATCATTTCTTCAGGAAATAAAGGCCAATCACTTTCCAAAATTTTTATGTGACTGTGTTTATGATTATGTTTTATTGTTTTGAAAGCTTTAGAATTGTCTCCTGTGACATTACATCTTACACACTCATTCAGAAGATTGACTTGAGTTGCAGCAAACATTTCACGTGTACAAATAGTTTATTTTTACCTTGCCAAATATTCAAGTGTATTTTCCAGCTACTGACTATTAAAACTCTTATTTTCAAGTGAATTTCTCATTTCTTCCCCTGTTGGGACAGAAAAATATAACATATAGCTACTGCTCATTAGCCTTTTGCTAAATGGAATAATAAAAGCCACCAGCAAAGAACCCAGCAGCAAACCCATCAACTCTTCTTGCACTCTAACTATGGAGATAAATTGGACTTCTTCCACTATAAATCTTCATGAAAACCACTGGTTTATGTCTTTGGCCTGCTTCCTCCCTCTACTGGTCTGAAACAGAATCTTTCCTATAGGAAATTTTAAGACTTTCCACATCAAAAATCTGACCTTTGTATTTGTAGTCCAGCAAAGAAAGAAAAACGCCCCCAGAGTTCCTCCTCTGTGGTACTAATGGATCACAAGCCACTGTAGATCATGGTCAAGAGCAATGAACACCTTTGCCAACGTGGCCAGATTTATGCTATTTCTTTTTAAAACACCTCTTCTTCGTAGAGATTGGAGCTTGAGGGTCATGGGATAACACGTGAGTTAATCACAAATCCATGATTAATCCGTCACCCTGAACCTCCTTCAAGTGATGAGGGAGAGTTGCTGATGGATCACAAGCCACTGTAGATCATGGTCAAGAGCAATGAACACCTTTGCCAACGTGGCCAGATTTATGCTATTTCTTTTTAAAACACCTCTTCTTCGTAGAGATTGGAGCTTGAGGGTCATGGGATAACACGTGAGTTAATCACAAATCCATGATTAATACGTCTGAACCTCCTTCAAGTGATGAGGGCGAGTTGCTGTCTGAAGTTTGTTCTCTGCTAAGCAAAATGAATGGCCAAAAGTGGGGGACAAGTGTAATTTTAGACATATTGTAATGGCAAGACACCACAAAGTCTCTGGGGTTGGGAGTTTCTTGCTCAAGAGAAGCCAGCCTGGATGGAGGCTCCAGTCAAATGCTGCTGCTGTGTTCCTCATCCTCCTCAGTCCTGTTTCTCTCTCCTTGGGCAGCTGTATAGTGAGCTAGCTCAGGGAAGTGATCTGGCCAAAAAAAGTAACTCTCAATATATCTTTTAAAAAGTTATTTTTTTAGCCAGCAACTTGTACTTCAGTCAGATTAACGTGAGAGTGAATCACAACCTGATTGCAGTCCTGACATCTCCATTTTTTCCATAAAATAGCTTTAATTTGACTTACCACATTTCCTATGCTCTCCTTCCAGAAGGAGCCAATCCCTCTGCCCCTGGCTTATCTTTGCTTTGTGTCCCAGAGGCATCCTGATGAGGCAAAGGTTTCTTCCCACAGAACATGGGGGAATGGGCTGGTTTGGATCACGCTCAGATCAACATACCCTGGACATCCATCCACCCATCCATCCATCTTCCCTGTGATCCCTTCCTCCAGCCTACAGAAGAAATATTGATTTTCAGCATGACTCATTGACAGGGCCTTAACCTCACTGATGAAAGTTTGAGTTACTGTTTTCCTGTTGTCCACAGCAGGAAAACCAGAAGATCTGCTTCAGAGCCAAGCTCTTGAGAAGCCGGCGTAGGTGGCTGCTGCACTCCACAGCACCAGGAGGCTGAGGTTTGGATTCCTGGAGCAGGAATCCACTGCACTTGCACAAGGGAAAGCAGAGACACAGGGGAAGGTTCCCAAGTCCAGGCACATCCCTGAGCTCTTTGCATGGAGAGCTCAGATGCCTTTCTGCACTGCGGGTTGCTTTGCTTTTACTGGTGCAACCTCAGCAAACCTGGTTATTCAGGGCCTATAAAATTAATGGCTTTTTTTTTTTTCCCACCACAGCCTGCAGCCTTGAGCACAGAAGAGGGAAAAAAAAAAGCCAACCAACCTAAAAAAGAGCTTACCAAAAGTAAATGTAAAAAAAACTCAGCTTGTAAACACCATTCTGCCTGATGGCGATGTGAAATGTTTGCTGAGGAGCTCAGAAAAAGGAAGAGAGGAGGAGCAGATAGTTGACAGTGTGAGAAAGTACATAACCTTGCTGTCAAAGGAGAAAAGACTGTTAAGATAGAAGAAAGAAGCCAAGCTCAGCGTCAGGGATGGCTGAGCAAGTGTTTAAAGCTGAGCACGATTTGGAAAGGTAGCCAGGAGTTGAGAAGCAAGAAAAAAAAAACACAGATAAGGCCAAACTCACGTGGGCAAGGGAGGGAGAGAAATATTCTGGAAGCAACCCACAAGCAGCAGGATTAGGTAGCAAGAGAACAGATCTTAATAGCAATATTTCACATACTCACTCTCATTTGTGGGGCTTTCTGGCTTTTAAATAGACATGAACAAGCAAAGCTATGAAAGGGGCTGGTCTCCAGGTTACTCTTGTCATAGGCTATTGATGGGGTCAAGCCCATGCCACCGCACTGGGAGATGTGTGACAGCAAAGCACAGAGCCCTGCAGCCACCAGCTCAGGCTGCTCCCACCCCAGGGACCAGGGGAAGCTGCCCAGGACCATCACCACCTGCAAAACCAAACAGATCTCCCCTTAGCTTGGTGCATAACCCCTGGGGGGTGCAGCCTTCTCCAGGAGAGCACAAGCTGGGGCTGCACCCAGGAGCTGGGGGATTTTATAGACTAGGCCTTGCACTCCTAAATGTACTTCTGCTGCTGCATTAAAGAGAATTAATTAAACCTGAAGGGCAGGCCCCCCACCCTCCTGGCCTCAGCTGGGCCAGAATCTCAGCTCCCAGCTGCAGGGTGAAGTGCAACCAGGCTGCCTGTGCTGAGTTACAAAGCAGCGTATCAGGGTTTCTTTCCAAGCCATCACAAAACTCAGTGTTCTTTCTCACTGCTTGATTTGATGAAGGCAGTGACACATCCTCACAAAGTGCCCAGGAGACACTGAGCTTCCTGCTCCCTCCAACGCACTTGACCTCACAGTGTCCATCTCTGCCTGCCAGGATGCAAGGGGTGGAGGAGGAAGCAAGAGCAGCAGGCTCTGCTTCCTCCCAAATCCCTCAAATGGAGCAGTTCCTCAGGAGAAAGTCTCCTGCAAGGAAGGGACGTGGCTTTGCCATGGGGCAGGGTGAGAGGCCAGGACTGCAGCGGGTGCCAAATCCTTCTTTATGGGAAATACAAGGTTTGGGTTCCTTGGCAAGAGCCAGCTGCCTTAAAGCTGCTGCTTGGGCTCGTGTGCTCCCCACGGGGCTTAGACAGAGCAGCCTGGCACCGTCTGCCCACAGCTCAGGGGCAAAACCCACCCCCTGTGCTGGCTGTGCCCGGGGAGGGATGTGCTCAGGGTCTCTGTGGGAGCAAGGAGCCACCAGCTGCTAAGCTTGGGGAGCAGGAATTGTGAGCACAGCTCAGAGAGGTCCCAAAAAAGAGCCCTGGCATGCAATGAAATGTACCCAGGGCTTCCTGCTTGGCTGCCAATTGCTCATTTGTCTTCATCCTATTAGAGATGTTTAATCTATGACCAACACCATGTTCCTCACTGTGTGCTTGGGGCTGCAGAGCCCAAAGATGCCTCTTTGGGGTCAGACCCTCCATGCTAAACGGGTCTGAACCTCACCTCATCTTCTCAGCATCTTCAGTGTGCTTCTGAGGTTTCTGCCTCCCCTTTCTCATCTCTCCCCACCCTGTGTGGGTTTTGGAAATTTCCCTAACACAACGGTGAGCAGAATTGCAACGTCTTGAAAAATAAATAAAAGAAAAATAAAAAGGCAAGCTGGGGGAAGAGGAAATAAAACTGATCCTGTTCCCAAGCATGGCTTAAAGCCACTTGCCATCAGACCCTGACAGAGCTCGTGTCATGTCTGCTGTCTGCTTACTTCTTGAATTCCCTTTACAAGCTCCTCCAGTCAGAGGAGAATAAAAGTGAGGAGCAGTGCTGACGTGTAGGGGCTGTGAAGAGGGCAGGGGCAAAGTCCTCAGTGAGTTTTAAAAATAGATGTGCTGCAGAGGGTACCGAGAGGTAGACTAAGAGTTTCTTTTCCTCTGTAGGCACTTTGAAGGCTGGTGGTGTCACCACAGGATTTCCTGTAGGTATTTAATAAGGATGGTGAGGTGCACAGCTAGCTGACTGTCAAAGTGTGAGGATTTCATGGATTTGGATCATTATCTAACCTGCTCCTCCAAGAAAGCAATAAATCCCAGCCATACAGCTTCTGCCTCCATCACACAGTTTTCTGATGTATTTACAGAACAAAAGTTAACACATCCTCAGTTTGAGGCATGACAGACTCAAAACTGGGAGCACAGTAGGGTCGTGTCAGTGTTTGGCTGGGCGTTTTCCCCTCTCAGATCATCCTTTCTGGAAACTACTAAAACATACACAAGTCTCATGGGTTCTTTTGTCTCAAATAGGAGACAAAGAGGTTCTTTTACCTCCTTCAAACAGGAAGGGTGCACAGCATGGCAAACTTGAACCAGCCAAACACACAATTAACAACCCATTGGGATTAACAAACCCGAACTGGGTGGTTTTTTTTCTGCAGTTCTCCTCAGCAGCAGCTTTGGCAAAGATTTGCACAGCCTTGGCTTGCTTGGGAAGATCAGATTCACCCAGACAGTTGCAATTAATTGAAAGCTGCTCCTGTTACCTCTAAAGGTTGCTGGAAAGAAATGACATGCTCAGCTCTGCTGACCAAGAAAAAGGCATTCACAATTATAAGGAGATGATGCACGATTCATTTAAATAAGTTTTTCTCATGGGTTAGGAGAAGGCTGGACAAGGCCAGTTGGATTTCTTCTTGGCATTAAGGCAGAGACAACTGTTGTGATAGGAATTCAATAGGGTTATATTTAGATGCTTATTTTGCAGTGAAAATCCATCAGTGGCAAAGGGAGAATACTCCTGTTACCAAGTCCTCAACTGAGGCAGACTAAAAATGAGGAACACAGCCAGGAAATTTACTTTTCAAATGCACACCAGACTCAGGAATTCTTCACAGTCACCAGCAGATTAGACTGGAAAGGGCCTTTTGATTCATCTTAAGCTACAAAATGCAGCTCTTATTTTTGCATCCTGAGAACTGGAGTTTCCTGAGAAGCTCCAAGCAGTGTGTGCATCGTGGAGACCAACTGCAACGTTCTTCTGTGATTTTGGGGAGTCCTGCAGCACTTCACCCAACACTGATGTTGGGTTACCTGCACACCCAGCCAGCAAACCCACATCTGGATTTGTCTGAGCAGATCTCTGATCTTTATATTACTTTTGTAAAGTAGCAGACATAGTTGGCTTGACTCCTTCCCATGGAGGTCCAGGGTATCACTGGAGTTCACCTGGCTTCAGGAGGAAGGGATGTCTTCTACTTTAGTCCCAGAAGGAAAAAAGGAGGTTCCCTCACTCATCTCATGTTAAAAAGGAATCACAGCTTGGGGTGCTGGAGAGCAGCAGGTGAAAACTAGGTGAGGAAATGAATTATTCCTATTATTAGTGCACAGAAAACTTAATATTTCTGTAGATCTTTGAAGGACATGTACAAAGACACTCAAGATGCGTTGGCACTGGTTGTAACAGAAGCCTTCCCCCACCCTAACTACCAAAAATGAAATCATAATTCTAACAAAATATTCAGAGGAATGCAATTATGACCATTAAAAAAAAACAAAGAAAATGATGAATCTCTAGATTCTGCACTACTAGGCCAAGGATTCTTTCAACTCTGGAAGCTTCAGACATCAGCTGGGAGCAAAGCAGAGGAGTGTGGTGACCACAAGCCAATCATCTTCCATTGACAGGATGAAACACGTGACATTCTTTCTGCTGAGAGGCATTTAGCATCCAGAAGCAGCAGCAGCAGCACTGGACACCACCAGCCAGTGCCAGAATGAACCTGGAAAAGGGAATTAAATTACCCAGTGTCTGGCTGCAGCCAGTGATGTTTCTCCATTTCACATCAGCACAAAGAGCAGAAACCCTTTCTAGCAACAATTCCCACCTGCAATGCCTTCAACATCATGTTTTTCCCTTAGCTACATCCAACTCTTGCTTTGCACTATTTCTTGCTAAGCTTCTTGTTACTCTCAGGCATTTTAATAACCAAATATTACTGAACATGCTTCCCCTAAAATTGTGGCAATAAATTCCAGGTTTAATCTATCACACAGTTTATTTTTGCTGCAGGAAAATGCATCCCTTTTATTTCTCTCCCAAGTCCCACCTTTATAAATTTCTCTTTCTTCCAGAGGAGCTTTACCACCCCCAGGTTGTATTTTTCCTGCAGTTCTGCTGCTTGTTCAGTTGGGATCCATTCCATCTAAGCAAAGACTTTTTCTTTATAAGGAGATTTTAGGTAGCAATGAAGTCAGAGTGGATGGCTGACCCTATGAACTCTGGATTACTTTTCACAAAGTATGAGAAGTGGAAAGTCATGAGGCTTTTCCTGGTCCTGAAAGGGCCATTTCTTCTCCAAATACTTCCCTCATGATCTGTGAGCACGCATGGACTGGGACTCACAGCATTACTGCTGAGGAGCAGATCTTTTCCTTATGACTTGGCAAGGCTGCTTTGAACACCAGATGGATCAAAAATAATAATAATTGGAAGAAAAAGTGGTATCTTCTTCCAGTGGTCCCCCCACAATCTTTTTTCTGTCTCACACACACCTACACTTCCCCAGTCACGTGCTGAGTGCTGCTCTTGGTAGGGCTCTGGAGCACCAAGTGTTCTCAGGAATTCACTCTGCTGTGATCACAGTCACACAGAATCCATGTTGAGTTGGAAGGGACCTTGAAAGATCATCTAGTCCAACCCTGCTGCCAGAGCAGGACCACCTAGAGTAGGTCCTTCCTTCACTGGCTGGCGTTGAAAGAGGGTGGTTTTCTTGAGCAAGGTTACCCAGACCCATTGACCTCTGAGTGTTACTGCTACAACACATGGGATGGGCTCCAAACCAGTGGTGGAAACCCTTATGATACTGGGAATTTGGGCTGGCTCTGCCCTGCCCAGACTCATTGTCCCAGCATCCACTTTCTAGCTCCTCCAACAACGTCACGCTCGCTCGAGCCCGGAGACCCAAAACTACCCTGGTTGTGTCTGTCTTAGACAGCAGCTCCTCTTCCAACCTCTCTGTGTTTCTAAATATCTCATTTTCTGTCCAGCTGACCTTTCCCACTCCTGAGCTTTCTCCCTGACTTGGCGTGGGGAGAAATGAAGTGGAGGCTTTGCAGGAGATCTGGGCTGCCACGCTGTGGAAATCCAGCACAGCCACTCTTGCTTGGGGTCCTGATTTTCGGGCTGGATCCTGAGTGAGCCTGGCAGAACCCTACGAGTGGATGGCACAATCAAAGGTCTGTGGAAATCCAGCACAGCCACTCTTGTTTGGGGTCCTGATTTAAGGGCTGGATCCTGAGTGGCCCTGGCAGAACCCTACGAATGGATGGCACAATCAAAGGCTGAGGGAAGCTGGTGCAAAGTGGCACATTAAGTCCTTAAGTATCCTTTCCAAAAGCTCACCCATCAGCTTATTGCAGGCCCAGCCTGCTGACTAAGGGAAAATTATCAAAACAGTGATTAAACACCCACAAACAAAACAAGCCACCCCATTTTTTTTTATTTATTTATTTTTTTCCTTAATGGAAAAATCTTTCCAAGCATCTACAGGCTTAAGTGTCACTTGAATGTTTCCCACAAGGATTTATGCTGATGGAGCTGCTCGAAGCCTGTGCATCACTGCGTGGAGAGCTCCTTGCAGCTCCATCTCCTGAGAGTCCTCAGCATGCCCACGACCCAAAGAGAGCATCCTTGCACAGCCCTGCTGTAAAGAGAGCACATCCAGCTTCAGAAAGCAGCTGCAGTGGGCAGAGCTAGGCTGCAGACACCCAAAAGTCCCAGCTGGACAGGCTCTATGGGGCACTGGATCAGCATGTGGGTGGTGCTCATTTTGGGGACTGATCTTGTTGCTACCTGACTGGTCTGTGTGCTGGCTGCCCCACCAAGGCTATGAAGGAGGTGATGCCAGGAAAGCAGCAGCATTACTGCCCTTTCATAGAATCCTAGAGTCGTTTAGGTTGGAAAAGACCTTTCAGGTCATTGAGTCCAACCATTCCCCCAGCACTGCCAGGTCCCCACTGCCCCGTGTCCCTCACCCCACATCTCCACAGCTTGGAAACCCCTCCAGGGGTGGGGACTCCACCACTGCCCCGGGCAGCCTGGCACAGCCCTGGGCAACAATGTCTTTTATGGAAGATATTTTCCTTATATCCAACCTAAATCTCCCCTGGCACAACTTGAGTCCAATTCCTCTTGTATCACTTGTTCCTTGGGAGAAGAGCCTGACCCCAACCTCCTGTCAGGGAGCTGTTGAGAGCCAAAAGGTCTCCCCTGACCTTTTTTTTTGGTCACACAAACTACTCTTAAGTTGCTTCTCATCCCCACTACAGCAACAACCAGCTCCCAGCATCCCATGAAGTACCCCTTCTCTGAAGCTGTGCTATACCATTTAAGTCATCACTGTTTGGGTGGTGATTTTGGACAATACTATTCTGGTGGTTTCCTTGAGGATCAAGACAGACACATTTTCTAATAATTCCCTTAAGAAACGAAGTGGTGAAGCTCTTCCTTAGCAAGCATGTCTGCTGATCAAGCAGCCCTGTAGATTTGTGGGGGAAATGAAGACACAGAAACTCTGTTTTCCACTGGGGCTGTGCAATAAAAGATGCTGGGATCTCAGGCCATCCTTTCCATGCTTCCAGGCTCCACCACCACCTCCTGAACAACAATCCCCATTTCCACCTTCCCGTTGTAATTTCCAAAGCTATCATCTTCGTTTTGTTTCCCAAACCAGAGGGTACCAGGAGACGAGCAGCTTGTTTAACTTCCATCGTGCCCCACAGCCTGACAGATTAAAGAGGAACAGATACATCCAAAGGCATTTTTTCTGAGGAGCTGATCTTGTAAGTTTACCAGGTTCTGAGGGTTTTTTCCCCCTAAGGTGCTGATGGGAGTTAAATGTTGATTTCCAGCTCCCCTGGATGCACGCCCGGAGCCCTGGGCTCTTTGTACACCAGCAGTTCTGCAAAGCAAGTGTTTTACTGCCTTTGCCTTGATGTCAAGTGTCTGAGAACAAACAGCTTCTTTCTGGGAAGAGCAGCCTGTTTGGCTGGACACAGAGCACAGGTTTTTTTCCCCACTTCCATTTCAGTGAACCTCTCACTTCCATCCACATTTCACAGTTGGGTTTGATCCAGGGGCAATTTCCTATTGGGTTTGTTTTGACTTTTAACAAGGAAACCCCCCCCTCACCCATAGCCACCCCCCTCCCTTGGTATTTAGGTACTTTGTTATACCCAAATCTCTCTTTTCCATCCCTTTTCCTTCCCTTGGAGCTGCTCAGTGCTGCGACCAGCCAGAGAGCTGCTGGCACAAGGCTGCTTGGAGAGGCTAAAGGAGAGAGAAAAAACACTTTTCTTATATTAAAAAGGCTGTCCTGTCAAAGAAAAAAAAGGTTTTCTAAAACAGCCACTTTTCCAGGATGTTCAGCCTGCAAGAAACCAGAGGAGTGTCTGAGAAACCTCCCAGACCAGCCCATGACATCACAGGAGTGACAAATCCTTCGTGCTGGAATATTTGCACACACTCTCCTTTAGGCTACACGAGACATAAACAAGCACAGGAATAACCTCTTGGGTTTGCATAAGACTGAAAGCAGGCAGACATCAAAATCATAGGGGCATAGAACCACAGAAGGGTTGGAAGGGATCTTTAAAGGTCATCTAGTCCAACCCCCTTGCAGGGAGCAGGGAATGGCCACACACACGTCTCTATAAGAAGGTTTAAGCTCAACCCCATACTTAGGTTTCCAAAATCCAAACTGCCTTTTTTCTTGCTTGAAAGTAGCCACACAAATAATTCTGCTGAAATTTCTCACCCATTCCTCTCTGTGATGCTGGGAGAAAACATTTTGGTGAGTTGGTTACACTGAAAGTTCTCAGTTTAGTTGTTTTTAAGTAAGGAAGGTGAGAGAGGAGGTGCCCTCCTCTGCACGTGGTTTGTGCCATCATTTTCCAATGCAAATTAATAGCTGCTTGGTTTTGCCATGAGAAATAGTTTAGGTTGCTTACTTGGGAGTCATAATTTACACCCTTTAATATTTAAAAAGGGCATATCAGAAAAATGGAGGACAATTTAGAGGCACTCAGAGGAAAGGCAGTAAAACCACGTCCTTGCCCCCAGTGCATTATCAGGCCTGATGGGTGTCTTCTGTGATGCTCCCCAATTGTGCAATCCAATTTTCTAATACCATACAGTGTCTTCCCATTTATGAACAGATCTGAGCAGGAGTGTATCCTGTAATTACATCACAGACTCTGTGCATACATCACTTTCCTGGCAGCCCAGGGCTGTTCCCATCTTTTAATGCAAATGCTTTATGCTGCTGGCCAATGACATGTTCTCTTACCCTGTTTTTTCTAAGAAAAGGATGGTTTTATTTGTCTATGAGTGGCCACACAGCTGCTTTTCATCCAAAGGACCATTTCAGCCACATCTCAGGGAGGATGAGGTGCCTCAAAGCCTGTGAAAACACGTGGATGGGTGGACAGGAGAGAATAAGTGGAAAAGAAAGGATGGAGGGGACCCATCCCACACAGCACAACCCACTGCCCCCAAGATGCTCCAACAACTCTACAGGGGGAAACCCAGGAGGCAAAAAAATCCAAATTTATAGGAAAACAGGCTTCCTTGGATCTCTTACCAACAGAACAACTTCAATTGCTGTGGGGCAATCATCGTGCTGCTCTGAAGAGATGAATCAAAAGGGCATGCAGAGCTTCCTGAAGGCTTTGGTTCTTACAGCTGCTTCAACTGGAGTGGATCAGTCCTGTTTGCCACAACTTGGGTATTTTGATATGTACAGTCTGATCTCTGGGCTTCAGCAAGAGCTGGCTGCTCTTCAGCTAGCAGCCACAGACTATATATTTCTTTTTTACTCTCTCTCTGGAGGCAGATGTCATCTCAGGAAAAATATAGATGGACCTTAGAGGACTGAAAACTGTCCAGCAGAAATACAGCAAAAGTTGCTAGCTGAAAGAGGAAAAAAAACCAAACACCATAATAAGCTGATTTCCAAGTCTTTGATTTTCACCCTCAGATTCTGGGAGTGGAAAAAAATTCCTTTCTAGGAGTCAGAGATTGAGAAAATTAACAAGAAGTGAGGGGCAGCATAAGAGGTAGTGAAAATATTTCTCCTTTTCTCAGCCATGAGACAACTGTGATGGCTCAAGAAAGAATTGTGATTTGTGAGACAACTCTTTCTAGGCCCTCTGTTCTGGTTTGGCTTTTCTCATCTGCCTCCCTAGAAAGACTTGAACTCCTTCATTAAACCACCTCAGATACCTTCAATTCAATAATGAGAATCTCAAACACCCCCCATCTCTTGTGCACTTTGGAATTCTTGGGTTTCCCTTAAAGAGCATTTGTTGGGTGATGATGTTTGGTCCCATTCAGATTTCAGCATCCTCTTGGCCAGTTCATATTGGCAGGATGGCACCAACCTTCTTATTCTGCCTGCAGGGAAATTTCCTCATTAGGAGAGCACCCAGGCATGAGGAACTGAGGGATCTGTACATCAACAGAGTGCTGGAGGAACTCTTTGAGATGTGGAGGTTTTGCTGCTACCTTCTATGGCCCAGAAGAACAGCAGGGCCATGAAGGTACATGAGCACATCATCAACAGACAGAGAAAAAAAATTACCTGTGTAACTGCCATTCCCAACCCTTCATCATCCCAGAACTGATTTAATCATCTGAGCCAATGGTTTCAGGGCCAAATTAAATGACAAAGGTGACAGGAAAGGCCCATTGCTGCTTCCCCAAATAGCACAAGTTGTTCTGACCTGTCACAGCAGATCAGGAGGAAGGTTTTAGGATAGCAAGGTAGCCTCAAAGATCAAAAAGAGGATGAGGGTAGGGAAGAGCTGATGTGGATTTAATCCCAGGCACTCTACTGTGACAAGACCTTTAAAATTTGATTCTTAAAGTTATTTAAGGTGGTTTTAGGGATGAAATAAGGGATTTAGGCTCACGTGGGCTCCATCGCCTTGCCCAGAGTTCTACAGAGCCAGGCAACGACCACAAAACTGGCAGCTGCCCCCTCTCTGCCCCATCTTGGTTAGCAGGCAGGTCCACTGAGGGGGTGAGGACAATGTGGTCCCAGGGCACTGGTGGCAGAGGAAGGGACAGAAGGATGCCATGGTGGCAGGCCCGTGGTCAATGCATGTCATTCCTTCCACCTCCCAAGGTGCCATCTCACCAGCACTGCTGAGGAAATATGGAAACTAAATGGAACTAAAATTTGAGCAATTGATGCCCAAAATCAAACAAATAGATGGGCAAGCTAAAAAAATTCAAGGAAATCATGCAGGAAATGCTGTTTCCCTTATTGGTGCAACATTCAGGACACTGATTTAGGCTGTGTGCATGCTAAGCTCAGGGTTAGGGCTGTTTTCCCTCTCCAAGGCTGCCCAGGGGACACCTCAGATCTTCCTGTGCTGCTTGACAGTCCTTTTACAAACCACTTTTCTTCTCCAGCTCCAGTTAGTGCATCTTAATGTCTGGAGGATGTTAACAAATAACAATAGAAAGACTAATGTCAGTGTTTGGAAAACTCTTTCTGTGCCCACAACTTCAGCAGATCACTGAACAGGAGCTTTGCCATTATCCTCCAAACAAGATGAATCAAAACTGAAGGCACCAAGCTCAAATCCTTGGTGTGTCATAGTTATGTAAATACCAGACTGAAATAATCCTCAGCACTCCTCTGGGAGGTGAGGAGGAGTGGGATGGCTGGGGGGAGAGTGCTGAACCTAGAGGCAAGGCATCCAGAAACCTCACAACCTGCAGCAGAGACCATCCAAGTGCCACGAGGAGGATGGATTTGGGTTCTCCAGTTGCTTCATGTTTCACTCAACGTGACATTTGTGCTCTAATGGTTTTGAGTAGCAGAGGCAAAGTTCCCCCTGGGCTAAAGGTTGAAGGAACCAATGGCTGGAAGTCTCTGTTGCTGAGAGACAGTGCTGCTGAGATAGGTGCTGGGACTATCCTAAATCCAGTGGGCTGGACAAGGGGCAGGACATGAAATTAAGGCCTTCTGGAGCACTATTTACTCAGATATTCAACCAAGAAAACCTCTGGAGGGCTTTTTTGTTCATTTATCCCCACTCTTCTTATGTGCAGGTTCTGAGGTATCATCTTTTGGGGTTTTTTTGTTTGTTTCCCCAATTCTATGAAGTTTTTTTACCATGGCCCCAACACATAGAAACACACAGGGGAATGGGATAGCCACCCAAATTTCCAGTGCTTTGGGACCATCTCCACCCAGGGAGGGTTATCACAGCCTCCTTTCCACCTCAGCAAAAAGCCTGAGCAGAAACACCCCCAGTTTTGGTCGTTAAAGCAAAGAAAGGGGACGCTTCTTCCTAAGCAAGCAAAGTTCATCAGTGGTGGGTTTTCTGGAGGAACACGAGCAGAATGTAGCTCTGGAAGTCAGCCAGGCCCACCTCAGCCCATGGAGGTCATCTAGTTTAGCCACATCTTGCTGCCCTGGAGTGCTGCTGATCCTGCTCCAGCATTCAACTACATTGACCCGTGTGAAAACGTCTGGTAATGCCATTCAGCCCTGGAAGCTCTGTGACCAACTGAGACATTTGCAAAATGAAGTTACCATCATTTAGCATCTAGTTAGTTATCTCCCTGAGAGAAAGGGTTTATTAGTGAAGGGTGAAGGTAATCACATTTTAAAGGCAAAAAGAATAAACCACCCAACTAATAGTTCATAAAACGAAGCTTGCCTTGAATGATACTGCAAAAAAATAATATCATGAACAAAGCATTACAGGACCTTGATCAAACGTGCTCCTGGAGGGCTGAGGAACCTCATTTTCCTGCAGACAGATGTGGTTCCCTCAGTCCCACAGGATTTCACACCACGTGAAGACATCAACAGTTTCTGCAGAATTAAGCAGAGCAATTAAATAGCCACTCTATGGCTGCTCCATAGGAAAACAGAGTTGGAAAGGATCATTTCATAGGGATATCTAGTCCTTCCCAAATCAAGGATCTTAAAGGTCTTTTCCAACCAAAATAATCCTCCGAATGAAGCCCAAACCACTTCCCATTTGTAAAGAACAGCCAACAACAAAGCGGTTCAACAAAACAAAAGCAACCAAATTCATTCATGGGTGGAAGGAGGTGGTCTGCTTCATTTTGAGGTCCCAATATGAAGCAAGTTGCTCTCCAAATGCAGTCAACTGGTGGCACCCATGGACCTCAGAGGAATGTCAGTGATGGAGCTCTCAAAAAAAAAGAAAAAGATGCTGCAAAGCCCATGCCCAGGACCTCTAAAGACTTCATTTGGTGCTTCTACCACTGCGAGGTGCTGACACGAGGAGACTTCTACCCATTTGTATCTTATGCACTGAGGTTTTTATGTCTTCACAGCTCATGGAGTAGTTAAATTGCTTTCCCAGGGTCACATAACTCCCCTCTGTCAGGACTGAGGCTGGTGCTCTCACTGCCACCCCAGATTCCAGGCTCCAATAGCTAGAGTTGGTGTTTTTCCTCTACTTCCCTGGCTTCTGCGAGGAGAACTAGAGGAGCACTTCATCTTGCATTATATGCAGGAGAGGAAGCAGAAATTTGACTAGTTGCCATCTGCTGGAGCTGCTTTGATTTATTGCTTTCCAGCCTCAGCTGAAGATCAAACATGCTCTAGAGAGAAACATTTCCTCAGGTTGTGCTGCGTGGATCTCTGCTCGGTGCTAAGTCACAAGGACAGGAGCAGAGAACGTTCCCTTTCTTCACCAGAATAATTTATACCTTTAATTCAGCAGTTATAACCACCCACCCAAAAAAAGAGATTGTTGCCTCCATCCGCTGGCAGCAATTTTTCATTCCACTAGCATCAAACCCCAAACTGAATAAACCAATTATGCTTTGTAGTTCCCTGTCTGGCTTATTCTATCTTCTCAGGGAGGAACTCTCTACCCCTTGGAAGCCCAGCCCTATCATTCTTCAAGCTGTCACACAGACAACAGCAATTTTATGGCATTTCACCCCATCTGTCTACAGTTTTAGAAATAAGTTTTGGACTTCATGTGTTTTCATTTCCTCTCTGAGTCCTAAGCCATATAATTCTTCAGATAATTACTCCTACTTCAGATTACAGAATTATTTCCCATGTCTATCGAGCTGCCTCCTCACTCCTAGGTTTAAAGTTGATTAAACACAAAGTACTATACCACTGTTAATTTTACTTCAAAGAGGGATTTTCACACGAGGGCAGATTACAAAAACAACCAAACCATCATCAATATCTATGCACAAAGCAATTTACTTGCCCATTAATTTGCTGCACTCCCTCAGCCCCTTTGGTATTACTGGAGATCTTTGGTGTTGGGATTAATTCTGTTCCTTTGCACCCAGATTTGTCTTTGGCTCAGGTTCCGAGTAGGAGGAGAGGGAATTCCTGGAGCTAAAGGACAGTTTCTGGCAGAGTCCTACCCAGAAGGATATTGGATGTCCTACCAAACAAGGTCAGTAGCAGGATCAGGAAATACCCAAAAAAATTCATGCAGTTTGTCTGTTCTCTGTCAACCTTGAGTGAAAACAAAACCTGTTACTTCCAAAACAAATAATAAGAGGTAGCAACAATGATAAAACTTAGAAGAAAAATCTGCAAATAGTCCTAAAAACAAAAAAGAATCAGGTTAATGCTTTGCAACTACTTCTCCACAACCCCACTTATTTTTTTTTCCTTCTTTCTTTTTAATCACCAGAAAAACCCAACGTCTGGCTGGGTGTCACTTCTGTGAGTGGTCAGGGTTTTCACCAGAAGAGCAGGGAATGGAGCTCTCAGCTTGACAGCCTCCAGCTGCCTCTCTCAGGTTTTGGGAGACACTGACACCACCCTGCCTCTCTCAGCCTGGGCCATTGCCCAAGACCAAGGCAACCCAAAATAACCAACCTAGATGGAAGTGTCCCATAATCCTAATGCTGCAGATGGGTATAAGAGAGAGAGAAAAGACTCCACTTTCCCCCAGAATCAAGAAATACTTTGGGTGGGAAGGGACCTTTCAAGGTCATCTAGTCCAACCCCCCTGCAGGGAGCAGGGACATCCCCAACTGGAGCAGGTTGCTCAGAGCTCCATCCAACCTGACCAGCTTTGACCACCCCTCTGGGCAACCTGAGCCAGAGTCTCACCACCCCTTTTTCATCACATAAAACATGTCTTCCTTCTCTCTAGTCTAAATCTCCTCTCTTTTAAAACCATCACCCCTTGTCCTGCTGCAACAGGTCCTGCTAAACAGATTGTCCCCATCTTTCTTACAGGTCCCCTGTCCTGGCAGGCTGCAATAAAGTCTCCCTGGAGCTTTTTCTTCTCCAGGCTGAGCAACCCCCAGTCTCTCAGCCTTTCTCCATAGGAAAGGTGCTCCAGCTTTCTGCTCAGAAGTTCCCCCCATGCTTCTCTGGCAGCTTTCCATCCTTTAGAAGAGACCCTGAGTGAGTTGGGGCTCCAGGCACCTCAGCGCTGCCCTGAGTGCAAGCCTGGTTGCCAGTCCCTGCTGCCAGCCTCTCCTTGGCAGGGTCCCTCCATGCAAGTTGTGACTCCCCTACCTTCAGAAACAAGGTGGAGAACCCAGCTGGCTCTTGTGTTAGCCTCCAAGATGCCAAAGAAGAGCAGGGTGGGGTGAGAGGTAGCTTTTCTTGCCTCTTTGCAGCCATCCAACCATGCCCTGAAGGGGAACCCATTTTCCCTTAGCTTTAGAGCAACGAGACAAAGCTGCAGAGCATGATCCAACCTTACTGCCCATCTGCACCACCAACGTGCTGAGGAGCACCCTGCCAGATGGCCATTTCACCAGGAACTGTGCCAAGGCAGAGCACCAGGAGAGTTCCTGTCCTCAGACACGTCAGGAAGTAGCACTGGGATGAAAGGATGTCAGTCCAGACACCATCCTGGCACTCCAGCAGATGAACTGTTGGCAGTGGCACCTACGTTAGGCATTTGTGGGCAGTGCAGAAGGGAGATCTGTCTGTGCAGGGATTTGGAGGATGATGCTGTTGGTGGCTTTTAGTTGGCACCAAGACAAAGCAGTGCAGGCCACACCAAAAGTGCTCCATGCTTGTCAGCCTTTAGCCAGCAAAACTCAGGTCTTGGTGCTCAAGACATGGAGCTACTGGAGACCTTTCAAGTCAACAGTGAGTTTCCAACTGGAACTTAGTGGATCCGAGGGGAAAGGACTCTAACAGCACCATCCAACCCACACATCTTTGGGTCCAACCACAGCTTCTGTCTTCTTCTCTTGGCTCCAGCATCTCACTGCATTTCATTGATCTCTGGAGTAAAAATTATCACATCATTTATGGCCATCCATAATGGCCATATTTAATTTATGCAAAAATATGGCAAAATTTAATTTATGGCCATCTCATCTCTTAGGAGAGCATGCAAGACATGTGAAACTGCTTCTCACCACCAAACCCATGCCCTACCACAAGAATGAAACAACTCCAGAGGGAGCCTCAGGACAAAAATATTCAACTCAATCTTTCAATAAACACTCAGCTTTCCATTTTTCCTCCCAAATAGGGCAGCAGTGCCATTGTACTGTCTTCTATCAAACACAGCAGTGACAAAGCTGTCTGGGGTAGGACATGATCTTCAAAATCCAAGGCAAGCTCCAGAGGATGTTCTTAGCCCTTGCCTTAAATTTCCACCTTCCCTGGTAGATGTGTGAATGATTACAACAACTTGGAGGCATTCAGGTGCTTCAGCAGCATTAAATCCCCTGGAGGAAATCCAGCAAGGCTGAGGATGTGGTGTGGGTGACCAGCAGTGAGCTGATCGTGTCCACCCCCAAGTTCTGAAAGAAATCCTGATCAAAGCATTAATTGCTGGTGTTTTAAATATGATAATTGAGTCACTGCTTTTCCTCTCCAGGGAAGTGGGGAAGTGTTGTCACTTCCAATCTCTCTTGTTTTGTGCCAGTAGACGTGGATCTGGGGTGTTAATGTCTGCATTTGTATTCACCCTGCGACCACCTAAAGCCTTCACCTCCTATGAATATTCAGTCTGTAAAAATCCAGATAACACTTTTCACTTGCAGGCCAATAAATGCAATAATTTATTCACCAGAAGAGCTGAAATAGACCCAGTTGAGCAAATAGCTATCTATCCATCTAGCTACTCGGACAACTTCTTGAAGTGGAAATAAAAGTGGTGAAAAACATCTTAGAGCCCCGTTCAATTTGGTCTTGAGCACATCTAGTGATGGAGCATCCACAGCTTCTCTGGGCAACCTGTGCCAGGGTCTCACCACCCTCACAAGAAAGAATTTCTTCCTAATACCCCATCTAAATCTTTCCTCTTTCACCTTGAAACCATTAATCCTTGTCCTATCACTGCACTCTCTGATGAAGAGTCCCTCCCCAGCTTTTTTATAGGCCCCCTTTAAGGACTAGAAAGCTGCTTTAAGGTCCCCCCAGAACACCCTAAGAGGTCATGATTTGCTCTGATTTGACACAGTGGATGTTTTTCCCAGCTTACCAAGCCATCCAAAGCTTTCTGGCCATCATCTGGAGCACTGGGAGCTGGTGTCCCCTGGGTGGAGTAAAAGGCAGAAGCACATGCTGATGAAGGAGCTGACAAAGCAGAGGCCAAATACAATAAACATGCAGCAGGAAAGGCATTTCTAGGAGAGATGCAAAACTCTCTCTCCTAGATGCTGCTGCTGCCTCATCCACAGTCCACATCCCTGGGCACTTTGAAATGTCCAAGAGAACTCAAACCAAGCTGGAATAAAACTTAAGTGAAGGTGTTTTTATCAGGGATCTGAGAGATCTGGTATAAACTGGCCTAGAAAAATGAAAGCTGGGGAAAATCATCCTAGCTGCTTTTCTTCTGGAGTCTGCCCAGCAAGGACACCCTGGCATGGTTGCCTGTCACACCAGGGACATGATGCTGTGGTCTCAGGGAGTTCCTTCCAGCCCTGGGCTCACAGTATTATGGTTATGGAGTGTCCACCTGAGGCAGCAACTCAATGCCAGGAATAATGAACTCTGAGGAAGAAGAAGATGAGTGGGAATGCTGAACCATGCTGGAAACAACACTTTCTTCCTCAAAGCTCAACCTTCTGTGTGCAAAAGTCAGAGAATTCCAGGAGGATGACAAAGATGCTGGGGGGAAAGGACTCCCCCACTCCCCTCTGCTGCCTACGTAGTGAGAAGCCCCAAGAACACGATGACAGAATGATGCATTATTCACCTACAAGATGCAGCTCTGTTAAGAAACTCGTTAACATCAAAGGGCAACGTTACCAGTAGACTGCAAGGAAGTTGCTGTTATTACAGAGCAATTTTCTTGTAAGGCTTAAAAAGAAAGAAATGCAAAGCTCTTTGCCAGGGTGGAGTTTCTCCCTTTTTTTTGCAAACCCTGTGGTGAATTCTGGCAGGACCAGCCACAAGACAATCCCTCTACCTGCAGAGTGGTTGTAGCAGAGCCCCAGGACGTGCTCCTTCATTAGCAGAGGCAGCCACAAATATCATTTGGTCCTGATTCTCCCCTCTGATAGATGAGAGAGCTCCCATGGGTTACATCTTTTTATATGAAGATGCAAAGGAGGTGACAAGAGAAAGAAATCTGTCACAGCTACTGATGAGTACCAGAGAAATAAAAGAGTCCTTGGGGAACTAGGGACAGAGCAACTATTGAGGTTGCCTTCCAATGACTAATTCCTCTTGATAGCTCTGACTTTATAAGTTGTCAATGACAAGAGCTGCAGTCAGTTCCTTCAGCTGCTCTCAGATCCAGTCTTTGAAACCTCCACGTGTGTTTGGATTCTGCTACGTTCAACCTCCACAGCATTTAGATGCTGTGGGTGATCACGTTTATTAATTGATCTGGAACAAGACATCTTCAAAACCAGCAGTAAGTGCCAGATTGATGATATTGCAGCTCTATTTCCCCCTTAGCTAGATCCCCACAGCTCACAAGGAATAGATCTCTTCCAGACAGGTGAATGTGCCACCGTAGGCCAATTTTATGAATATTTCTAGAACCAAAGTAAACAAATTAATATTTAAAGAAGGGCTTGGATGTATTTCCCTAATGCTGTTGTAAGCAGAAATGTCTTTTTTATTACCAATACACTACCCTCTTGGCTCCAAGGTGGAGAGCAGCCACCATGGCTAGGCCTGAGGTACACTTTGAGTACTTCATGTGTCAAAGGACACATCATTTGAAATATCAAATGAGACAGTAGCTGCTCAAGTGAGTGTCCCACATGAAGAGTAAACAGATGGGACCCAGAGAACCTGACATCCATGTAACCTATTTATTGCCTTAAGATAGTCTGTGTGAGACTTTGCTCTGCTGGCTTCCCACATTGCTCTGAACATCAGTTGCTTCATCTGTGCCTTGGTGCATTCTCAGAACATCAGAGTGGTTAAAGGAGAGCTTTTACTGGCTTCTTGTTCAATGGTGAAAGTGTTTATTCTGCAGCCTTTTTTAGTGCTCTTGCCATACCCTTTCTATCCAGGATAAGCTGATGGGCTTCCTTGCAGGGTTTATAATATTGGAACATCAAAGGTTTCAAGAGCAAAACTTGAAGAGGAAGATGTTCTTGCTGCTTTAATAAGTAGTAGGTGCTTCTCTATCTAACCTTTTGCAGCTTTTTAATACCATAGAAAAGAACTTTTCACAGGAAAACAGGCCTCACTGGAACCTTCAGGATGGGCTTGCTATGGCCATGCTTGGGTCCAGGGTTTGAGCAACCACTAGAGATGTAAAAGTCTTGGCTAAAAATGAGGCTTCCAAAAAGCCTTTTCTAGACTGTTCTGCTCTGCAGAGATTCTAGAGCCTTCACTCACAGTTATTACTGTCTGAACAAAGAACAAGCTGAAACTAGACATTCAAAAATAAGATTATTATATTTTTATGCTCAGCTTGAGGTCATGGATAAGTCATTAATGAGGCAGGGAATAAAGAAAGCTACAGCAGCAACAGTGCAACCAGAATGGAAGTGTTTGAAGGGACAGGCTCATCTGGGGTAGCAGGGTCTGAAAGCATCTGGTCCCTTCTTTCAAGGAACCCATTTGTAAAGACTTAAGCAACGTGGAAACTTCTGCAGCCTGTCCCCTGGAAATACTGCTGGATGGCAGAATTCAGGGAAGCGCTTCCTAATAACACAATCAAGAGCTGATAAGTGTTCCTTGGAGCCCAAAAAAGCTGCCAGATGGAGTTTGTGACTCAGGCCAAAACAAAGTTAAGCTCTATTTTTGGATCTAGTGCTAGTAGGCATTTCTGGATGTAGAGCAAAATCCCAGTTGGGGGGTGAAGATGGATGAGGTGAGGAGGTATCACTGCATCTGTGAGAGCCCTTTGGACCCTTGTCATCTTCATCCTACAAACTCATAGGTGCTTGCTGGATTGAGCTGTGGCCCAGCTTATATACCAACTATATCCTTCTGGCATGGATTCCAGCATTATTTTTTGGAGGTGGTCAAACCAAACTATATAGAGAAAGCTTTCACAGGCTCCAGCACCAAACTGAGCTACCAAATCTTTGCCCTTGCTCCAATACCTCATCACAAACGTTCCTGGTATTAGAACTTAAAATTAGTGAATGGGATTATAGTTATAATTATTAGGGTAGGGCAGTGCTGGGGTAACAGTTGGACTTGATGATCTTAAAGGTCTCTTCCAGCCAAAATGATTCTCTGATGAAAGGGTATCACTGCTTTTAAGGATCCCATCTTCACTGGAGCTAGGCATTCAAATCAGGAGGTGCTCCTGGGCTAGACCTCAAGCTTGGAACCAGCAAAGGCTATGCCAAAGGTGAGCTGGGTCTGAAGGAAGGTGAGGATTATGCTGGTGGCTGGGTAGAGGCTTGGGCTGGGAGCTTTCAGGGTTTCCATGCTGGGCAGGCACTTTGGGAGTCAGCAGTATCAGCATCTCCCTGCCTCCCCTTGGCACACTAGACCAAGATCCCACCAGTGTTTGCCCTGGACATGCTTCACCTCTCCCCTGCCTTTTCCTGTAGCTCAGAAACGTGGGCATCAGGGAGAGCATCTTCCCCTTCACGAGGCTCTAAGCCAGCTGAAAAGGACATCAGCCACAAATCCATCCAAGGGAACAGTAAGGAAGTGTCTGACTCAAGGCTGACAAACCTTGGGAAGGTTTTCCTCCCCAGAACTGAAATTCCTACTTCAGTTGCTTGCCCATTGAAATTAACACCAGCTCTAATTGCCCACGAGTCATTGATCCAGCTCTGGGTTGTGACCACTTGGCTGTGTTGGGCCTGTTTGAGCCCCTGTAATTTCCTCTGGTTAAATCTCAAACAGCTTTTCTATTGCTTCACAAGGTTCTGGAACCCAGCAGCAGTAACTGCCTGCAATCATATCTTGTCTTTTTGGTTTTTTTTTAACATCTGAGCTATTTTTGAGCTGAGCAGAGGGCTGAATGCTGTAATCTCTTCCTTCCTGTGAATGCACCACTTATCTGATTACTAAATATTGCAATATATTATGCCCCTTACAATAATTTTAAGTAGCCTGCTGAAGATGCAGTGTAGAAAAAGGACTGTTGGTTGCACAGCAAGATTACAGCCAAAATAGTTTCCTTAGATAATATTTTCAAGCCTTTTTGCACCAGTTTTTATATACAAAAACAATTTTTATACAAATATAAAAAGCGTGTCCTGGTTTGGGGCACACTTGGAACATTATTATCCTTACCCTGGTTTCATGAATCCCTTTTTTAGAGCTGAAGGAGACATATGTATGGGTTTGGTGATCAGGTAGTG